>NW_027279605.1:0-147500 GCF_046629955.1 Centroberyx affinis
TTTTCTATTCTATTCTATTCTATTCTATTCTATTCTATTCTATTCTTAAATGGAAGTAGGCCTATGTCTGAAATAGCATGGATTTGATGATTTGTGTAGGCTATACAAGTCTTTAAGATAGAAAAAAACATGTTTGGATTAAGTGGCTACAGCAGATGGTAAGAGTAAACAAACAGACATTCAAATGAAATAGGCCTACTTTTTTATTTATTTTTTTTAATATTATTTTATAACGCATTAAAAATCAAGATTCCAAAGTTTCATGTTTTCAGAAATAACACGTAGGGCGGAGCATAGGCCACCGATTCCAAATGGATCCTTTAAACCGTCTCTTCCTGAATTTACACTCAGTTTCACTTTCCGTTTTACCTGCTGTGTCTGACAATAAAACTAGACGCCGACACTTAAGAATAAAACAGATACTGGGTGAACAATTTTGTTATTAAATCTATTCTTTCATCAAACTGGAAATAGCCTACTGTTTAGGCTACTTCAAGTCGACCGAGAAGTAGTTTCTGGTTGTTGGGCGCAGATAGAGCTGTAAGAAAGACGACTTTAGGAGGTTGGATGTGAACTATTCAGTCTTAAAAATATTGTCGCAACTGAAATCTTTGCTTGACACATTTCGTGTTTTCTGTCATTTCAGGTCTAACTATGGCTTCTGAAGTTATCCCACCAGTCAATTTAAAAGAAGGTGAGCCATAACCTAGTTTCGATTTTGTCATTATGAATGAAGCTGTGATTTAGCGCAGGGGGTCTGAAACGCTTTGCTGTCACGGACCCCCAAGTATTGGACCTCCATTTTATTAGAGTTTGACTCAGTGTCACACATATGGGAAGATTTTTGTTGTTGTTAATTTAGTATTGAACTGTAGCATATAACTGTATATGGGGAGATAAGAGTGGTGAGAGTGAAACCCGTGAATACAATTATAATAGGCCTACATTCTCTAAGTGGGATCATTTACAGTGAATTACAGGTTAGTAAAATTTAAACTATTCCTCATTTTTCCGGGGACTCTCTGTAACACCCTGAAGGACCCCTGGGGGTGCCCGGACCCCATTTTGACAACCACTGATCTAGCCAACTTTATAGGATCAAAGAGCATATTTGAGAGAACAGGGTCAAGTGATTCTGCTCTGAGTGTGTAAGAGAGAGAGAGAGAGAGAGACCTAGACAGTGCAGCTCCACAGCATACACATATCACCTTGTCATGTTGTCATGAGAAGTGTTATCCACTCTCACAGTGTGTTGATGAGTCATGTGAGGATATGAACTCTCTCTGTGCAGCGGAGGAACTGGCCCAGTCTCTGAGTGAAGCCATCAGCGGTGGAGACGGACAGGAGGCGGTCAGGCTGTCACAGAGGTTGTCAGAACTCTCCGTTCCAGTGTCTGTCAGCATCAGCAGTCAGGCCTACCCACAGGCCTCCATACGGTAGGCCACTGTGTGTATGCGTGTGGTCTGCTATGACTTCCTTACTGTGACCAAATGTTTCCACAATAATAGAAAACCATAAATAGTTGTCACTTGTGAGGACCATCTCCCCAATTTTTGAAGGAAAATGTTTATTTCTAGGGTTAGGGGTCTGTTTTGATTAGAATCGTGTTAAGTGGTGATGGTTAGGGTTAGGGAAGATAGATAGATAGATAGATAGATAGATAGATAGATAGATAGATAGATAGATAAATAGATGGGTTTTTTTTATTCATATGTCACTCCTCAACGTAAAGATCATACAGAGTAAAGTGTGTTTACAATAAACACATTACCCTAATAATGACAGGAAAAAAAGAGTTGAGGACCACTCAGAGTCATGAGACACAGGCTAAAAATAAATAAAAAATACTTCTGTTAAGGATGAGGTGGCAGGCTTTGGCACATTCATTGATACAGTGTTTACCAGCTAAAATTACACACAATTTATTTTAAATCATCATACTCATTAAAATGTACAACATGGTTTGAGAGTTGAAAAAATAATTCAGAACGAATGTCTGTGTAGAGTTCACAGTGTAAGAGTACATGGGCTTCTGATTCAATAGAACCATTATGAGTGAATGTCAAGTACAACAACACAAGGTGAACAACAGAAGTGTGTGTGTGCGTGTGTGTGTGTGTGTGTGTGTGTGTGTGTGAGTTTGCGTGGAGGATTGAGATGAAGCTGGAAATGGGGTGTGACGGTGAGAGTTTCATATGAGGGTGGACGCGCATTCATATGGCTATACAATACCAATATAAACAACAACACAAAATATGACAGATATAAGACCAACAATATCAGATAAGTTCAAAATTGGCGTGGTTCTATTGTATTCTGTTGTATTCTATTCTATTCTTCTCTACCTGTAGGTTGAAAGTGGGAGTGGAGGATGCTCAGTCGGATAACTACATTCCAGTGACGCTTGTGGTTTCTCCTGACATGACTATAGTGCAGCTCAAGGACAAGGTACTGTAGCACTCATACTGCTGATAAAATGACGGCAAACACATACTGCAGATGACACAACATCATTTTCATCACTACACCTTATGAATAATATGAAACTCTAAACACTGAACTGAGCCATGACCTGTTAACTTTGGCCTGTTTCTACGCTGCAATCTATCTATCCATCTATCAAGCAATACATTTAATTATATGTTTGTTTTATATGTGTCAGTAGGCCTATACATTCTTGGCTTCTGTTGGTGATTTATGTTTTTTGAAATAGTTTACAGCATGAAATATAATCTATGGTGCAATTCTGTCATACAAATGATGTCAGTGTGTGACTTTCTTTCGTTTACATGCATGTACACACACTTGCACACACACGCTTTCTGTTATTGCCAGTCATGATTAGAAGTGAGAGTAGGGGCGCCCTGGTTGCTCACCGAGTACGGCGCGTACCATTTGGCTCAGGCTTTCCTGCAGCGACCCAGGTTTGAATCCGACCCGTGGTCCTTTGCTGCATGTCCTCCCCTCGCTCTCTCCCATACCTTCCTGTCTCTCTCTCACTATATCTCTCAAATAAAGCATAAAATGCCAAAAAACTAAATCTTTAAAAAAAAGAAGTGAGAGTAAACGCTTCATCACCCTTAGTCATTAAATGTGGTGTTACTGAACGGTTGTCCGTCCTTCAGATATAAGAAATACGTGTTCATGTTATGTTAACAGATCAGCCATGACTACGGGTTCCACCCTTCGCTGCAGCGCTGGGTGATCGGCAAGCGGTTGGCGCAGGACCGAGAGACGCTGTTCAGCCACGGTGTGCGTAAGAGTGGAGACCAGGCGTTCCTGTTCATCCTCTCCGCCCATGCTGCTCAACTCACACGGCAACAACACCAGCTGGACGAGGAGCAACAACGCCTAGAGAGTCGGTATCACACATACACACACATATATGAATGAAAGCACTCATGCGCCTACTATACATGCACCATGCACATGTGACCAAATATATACATGCGCATGCACTCTAGGCATTTTAAAAACACCCCAGGACGAAGTTGTACTGAGTAATTTTCAAAACACAGAAAAGTACATAGGCAACTGGTTTGAGAGAATGACAAATTTGTTTATACCAGTAGGTCTGGTTGTTCAGGCAGAAATGCTTTTCTGCTGCCACACTGCAAAAAAAAAAGTTAATTTAGTCTCATATTTAGCCTTCAAATTTTATTTTTCTTACACCAAGATTCTACCAGTGAGGTGAGATAATTTCCAATGAAGTTTCACTTCTTTCAGGAATTTTCTAGAAATGAGTGTCAGTATCTTGAAACAAGTCAGAATAAGGCAGATCAATAGTCTGCACTACAAACAACAAAATGACACTTATTCTACACAAATTCTTGAAAAAAGTGTATTTGTATTGGAAACAAGTGAAATGATCTAACCCCATTGGCAACATTTTTCACCTAAGAAAAATACGATATTAGGACTCAATAATAGACTGAATGACTTGTTAAGATGAAGATGTTTTGCAATTTCGGCCATGATTACAAGAGGAAATAAATAATTAGTCAACTTAGTGGTTAAATTGATGTTAAATTGAATGGTAATCTATTCTCCAGGCATCATGGAGTCGATGTCTCTCGTGCCCAGAGGGTTGGGGGGAGGCGGTGGTGAGAAGATAGCTCCTCTTCCAGAGACTCCACAGACTCCTCCTCCTCTTCCCCCCAAACCACCGTCGATTACTATACCTCCTCCTTTGCTTCCCAAACCTCAGGTCAGAATGCAAACTATTTTATATCACGTCATACATTACTGTATTAGCAAATATGTCAGTGTTAGGAGTGTGAATGAGGCTGTAAGGGTGTCGTCTCTCAATATTGTGCGTGCACGCATTCGTGTGCATGTCTATGTTTTTTTGAATGTGTGTGTGTGTGTATGTGTGTATACAGTTGGGGTGGTCCTGTAAGCAGTGTACCTACGTGAACAAGCCAACGCGTCCCGGCTGTGAGATGTGTGGAGACGAGCGGCCAGTGGCTTACCAGGTGCCCGACGTCTACCAGCCGGACCAGGAGGAGATTCTGAGACTGCAGCAGGAGCAGCTGGCCATGCTGCAGTACCAACAGGTAACAATGCTGCTAAGAAAGCTGGCACCGTCCTGGTCCACCAGGACAGTGGATCAGTGGTCTAAGGTGCTTACCATGGCTTACCAGGTCCGGCTCAGGACCTGTGTTGCATGTCATCCCCCTCTCTCTCCCAATTTTTACTGTCTCTCTCCACTTTCAACTATCTAATAAAGTCAAAAAATGCCCCAAAAAATAAGCTTAAAAGAAAACTGACAGGTAGGGATGGGACGATATATCAATCAATATATCACAATATAAATATGGCAATACGTATCATGGGGCTGAAAAATGAATTGCGATATTAGCTACATTTTACTCTGCTGTAGTGATCACAAATGAGATGACTTGCCCATCACAGTTTCACAAGCTCTTCATTGATATTATATTTTTTACTTCATTATATATGTATTATTTATTATTTATTTATGACATATTTACTTTATTATATATTTGACACTTTGTAATGGCATTTTTAAATAGTTGTTTACACTCTAGCAAGCCAATGCCATTGCTAGAAAGATATGAGGCTCAGAAATATAATCTGCACATATGTCATGTCATATTTTGTTGTCATTGAACTTGTATTTATTACATTGTATCGTGGTTGTATTGAATCCTGAACCCTGTATCGCATATCGTATCATGACATAAGCATGTCATCCCATCCCTACTGACAGGTAATGACATGACAATGACAATGTCATGACAATATAAGAAGCAGGGTTCCTAAATCTTTTCAGCCCGGTCTCCAACTTGAATAAATTTGATCTGTTTTGACCATGTTTTAATGAGCCTGTTACCCCGGCTCATTAGAACATAGTACTTTTGTTGCGTGGGGACCCATCAGCAATTGGCCTGCATTTTGGGTGAACACCCAACATAACATCACAACATAGTGTGCAGCTGGAAGCCAAGATGATGGTAATATGCAGCCCCAACAAATAATAATGGTAATAAGATACAGGACCAAGACGTTTTCTTGATAATAGACTGCGGTATGGGCAGGTAAACATTACAGCAATATAGAGTAGAGCTGATAACCATGGTGATGCTGCTGGATTACAGCTGGACAGACAGAAAGCCATCATAATAGTCTCCGTCCCCAGCTGTTTCACTTTTCACTCCATTTTACAGCGACACAAGATTACCATGACAACACACAGGATGCTGTTGGTGATGATAAGGATAATAATGATACTACTGCTTCTTCTGCCTTGAATTCTCTCTCTGTCTCTGTTGCTCTATCTCTCTCTCTCTCTCTCTCTCTCTCTCTCTCTCTCTCTCTCTCTCTCTCTCTCTCTCTCTCCCAAATTCAAATATGCTTTATTGGCATGACTGTTAGGATACAATGTTACCAAAGCAGTATGGACTCTATATAGTCATACAGTGTGTCATGTCATACATTAACCTGTAAGAAGGAAGCAAAGAAACAGAGAAAAGGAAACTTAAGATGCAGTATTATAGATTAACAAAATAGCAAATGACAACAATAAATTATCTCTTTCTTTCTCTCTCTCTCTCTCTCTCTCTGTTTTGTGCATGTGTGTTTCCCTCTCTTTCTGGGTGATGAAGGCTGTGGAGGAGGAGCGAGAGAGGAACTTCCAGTCCCTGCTGGAGACAGATGATCATAGCCTCGTCCCCAACCCCTTGGAGATGGATTGTCCCATCTGCTACACTTCCGTGCAGCCAGGGGAGAGCGTCACGCTCAGAGAGTGTCTGCACAGCTTCTGCAGGTCAGACACAGGAATATAGTGTTGTCACTGAAATCATCTATGTAATAATAATAAGGATAATAATATTGTGTTCACTTTCTAAAAGCTTCCACTGGCCATATACATGCCAATAGGTGCAAGAGATGACTATTTTTCTGCATTTATATTTACTCATAGTTTTGTTGAGGGTGATATAGTTGCATGAACAACCAATGCAGTTGATGAGTTCCATATAGTTCAAATCAAAGTAAAATAATAATAATAATCAAATTTAGTGTCTATCATAAGGCCTGTGATATTATAAAATAGCTACATTTTAGGGATGTAATCAGTTGCACTTTGAAAAGCAATGTACCTCCTACCCTGGAATACCTACTGATGTATTAATGACATTTCCCTGCATTCCATCTTTTGTGTGTGTGTGTGTGTGTGTGTGTGTGTGTGTGTGTGTGTGTATGTGTGTGTCCTATTCCAGGGAATGTCTGAAGGGGACCATAGTGAACAGCCAGGATGCTGAAGTGTCCTGCCCCTTCATGGACAACGACTACAGTTGTAACAGCAAGCTACAAGACCGAGAGATCAAGGCTGTGAGTGTAACACAGGGATGGCATCAGTTCAAAAGCCAAAATCTACCATGGGCAGAGGGCCAAGGGTTCAAAAATAATCCTATTGGACACTGATTATTGAAAATGTAACAAGTAAAAACAAATAGCTTCTCTCTCTCTCTCTCCTTACTTCACTCACTTGTTTGTGTCTCTTTGAGTGCAGCTCCTGACAGAAGAGGAGCACCAGCGGTTTCTGGAGTTGCGTCTGAGCATCGCAGAAAGCCGCTCGGAGCACAGCTTCCACTGCCAGACTCTCAACTGCCCAGGCTGGTGCATCTATGAGGACGAAGTCAACGAGTTCCCCTGTGAACTTTGCAACGAAACTAACTGCATTCTCTGCAAGGTAGTTTATGTGTGACATGGTGGAAGTTTGGATACTTGAGATACTTCAGCCACACTGCTATTGTTAATTGATCACAGAACTGTTTTTTAACATAAGCGGAAGTTGACAGTCTGTGTGTGTTTGCAGGCCATCCATAAGGACATGAACTGTAAGGAGTACCAGGATGACCTGCGCATCCGAGCAGAGAATGACCTGGCGGCCAAGCAGACCAAGCAGATGCTGGAGGTATTTCACTTTTTTAGAACATTTTGACTTATCATTAAAAAGTATATAAATTTATGTGAAAGGACTATAGCTTATGGGAGCTCTTGACCTACAGTATGTCTCTCCCTCTCTCTCTCTCTCTAATGTGGTATTGAATAAAGCAGAAAAGCCATAAAATAAGTTAATAAAGAACTGCACATTTCCTCTATATGCACAGGCTTGTAGCCTCTACTACTCTTAACCAATATTGTAATTCCTGCAGTGCCTCCAGATCATCCTTCATCCTTATTACGATCACTTAAAAGCCTTTGTTTTCTATCAGATACATTTATCATAGAGAAACTGATAGCTCTATTTTTTGTATCTTTTGCTAGCCTTGTTGTTATTATTTTTGTATCAAATATGTTTTAGCTTTTATGCCTTGCTTCCCATCTCAGTGCTAACTGTTTAATCTTGTGACTTTAGTCAATTTTTCTTTTTATTACTATCAAGCATCTGGAATTAAATTTTTTGTATGAGCAGTGGTATATAAACATTCACTGATTGGTTGACTGATGATTGAATGATGATTGATTGATCGATTGGTTGAGTGTCTGAGTGAATGCATTTCCATGTATTTCAGTCTATGGCTTGATTGCCTTTTACATTATTTTATTGTATTTCACTCTAGGGCTTGTTGCAGAATGGGGAGGCCATGCACTGTCCCCGCTGTGACATCATTGTCCAGAAAAAAGATGGCTGCGATTGGATCTGCTGCCTGATGTGCAAGACGGAGATCTGCTGGGTCACCAAACAGGCTCGCTGGGGACCGCAAGTAAACACGCACACACACACACATACGGAAATGTAGATACCACACTCAGATAGACAGACACACACACACACACACTGTTGATTCAGAGTATTCAGGAAAGTTGGATGGCAAACAGCTGTGCATCTGACTTGTGCCTGTCTCTTACAGGGCAGCGGAGACACATCAGGTGGCTGCAGATGTCGAGTCAACAATCAGCTCTGTCACCCCAACTGCCGAAACTGCCACTGAGACAAGCACACTTGTGAACACACACATGCAAGAGCAAGCACACACACTCTGTCTAAAGAAACAGACCTCAACTGCTAGCTGCTTTGACCCTCATAACTGTTATGTCTAACTGCTGTCTGAACGAATCTATATTTTTGATTTATTTTGCTTGTTTCTAGCCTTGTTTTGAATTGTACAGAAATTGTCAGCTATGTTCTACATCCCCACCACTGACAGTACCGACTGCCAGTGTGGTAACTGATGCTTTGATGACATTTTCTGTCATAAATATGCTCATATTGTACCTGATTTTATGCTTAATGTGCATTTTTACCTCTGGCTACTGCTTTCATCCCAGTTCAGAGTGGTGTGCCAGCCATGATTTTGTGTTCAGTCTAGTTTGGCTTCAGCTCAAACTTAAACATACCATAACGTAACTTTTTTCCTTCATGACAGAAATGTAATATTTTGTGAACGAGGTCTGCTCAAATATATAAATCCTCTCAGCCCGTAGTTAACACATACTGTAAACAAGGAATTTTCTTTGGGCAGAAATTATGTGGAATGTTGCTAATTGGGTAAGGTAATATGTTGTAATTACTACTAATTCTTAACTATTTCTATATGTGAAGGATAATGTCAATGTGTTTATAATGCAGAACAAGCTGCTGTGAACCAATGAAAGAAGTAGCGATTTCTGATACCTGCTATTTCATATATACTCTAATAAAAGGGTGGATAAATATGAATGCTGTATTGTCAGGCATACAGTTCTCCTGTAATTTGAGTGTTCTTCCATATAAAGATATAGTACAATAACCATTATACAACTTTTTTTTTTCCTTTTCTTGTATCTGTGTGAAGTTTTGTTTTTGCGTTGCACCTTTAATCACGCTGGTAAACTGGTGCTTCTGTCTTCAATCACTTTCAGATTACTTTTGTTTTTTAGCCCTGAGAGAAACCAAGGAAACACAATTCTACTAAAAGACTACTAACATTTAGTAGTCATTATTCCTTGGTTGAATTGGTGTGTATTTGTGTGCATGGATGAGTGCGTGCATGTGTCCGAACAAATACATTGTGCATCTTCACTCTAGTTTATTAGCATTCTCTTGTACAACTTTACATTAGTATAACAGATTCATCATAACAAAATAAACATAAAAGGCAAATAAATCACTTAGTGCAATGAAAATGAAAGAGAACCACTGAGTGCAGATATATGGTGTATTATAATACTGCTGAACAACTGTACTCTCAGGCACCTCAGAGCATCCTTGAGTGTGTTCCAGGTCACCTTCATTTCAGTGAGTTTGTAGATCCCATACCACCTGAATACGTGCTTCAGTACAAAGGCCATCTATATCACATAATATATTGAAGTGGGATATCCAAGTGTTCAGTCTATTATACAGCAAAAAAACGTCTCACCATCTCACCTTACTTTAATTACCATTGGTTGTTGTGCCCTCCAATGTAGGTGACCTAGAACACAGCCAGTCATGATTCAGAAGAGTTCTGTTAAGCAAAAGACATCCAACAGATCACAGACAATCCAAATATGCCATTTTAGCAGGAAGTGCTCTGAAAAGCTGTTGTGCATTTTCTATAAGACTAGGGCATTTAGGTGAATTCCACTTTCCAGACCTTGGGCAGAATACCACTGAAATCTATGCAATTCCATACTACTTTAAATAAGTGATTGAATGAAAATGCTTAAGCTAACTCCAGGTTTAAAAGCAAATAAAAATACTCAATGCAATCAATGGTTCTGGCGGGTTTTCTGACATGAGCACCCTTCCAGTGGGAGTGAGAAAAGCATCTTTGTCCAACTAAATTTCTAAAGTGTTTTCGCAATTCTAATGCAGTCTTTGCAAACCGGGTCCCCCGCTGTGCCAACCCAAAGGACATGGTATCCACTTAATTTCAATTGCACTTGCCCCAGTTCTGATATTTTCTCTGTGACCAGGCCATTGTGTGAGGGAGTGTGTGTGCTGCTGAACTATGAGGAGAGATTTAATCATCAACTCCAGTAAAGCGTGAGGCAAAATGTTTACCATAGTTAACTGGGGCCATGATACACAGGCACATTTTCAAGATTGTACAGCTGGAACAATTTAGTAAGAAGCTGGCCAGCTATAGTGGCCAGCTAACCATTTTTCCACAGTTTATTTGTTCTTTCTTGAATATACATGTCATTATTCCATTCTGTGGCCTAATACTCTGTATACTTTGTATCTCAGACTTCATTTTGAGATACAAAATGAAGTCCAAAGCAGCCTACAGAATGCTTAGTTTGATAACACCAAAACCTGTTTTGTTAAAAGCCCTTTACAAATAAATTAGAGTAAACATGGTGGCTTAGCACCAAACAGATACAACTGAGCAAAGGCATGTTAAGTCAACCAGGGCTGAAACCAAATTGGGTAGACAAGGGTAACAACTGTTATGTTTTGAAGGTTGCTGGTTCCCAGGGGAGGGAGACAAGTTCTCTTTTGTTTTTCGGACTCAAGCGGTTCTAAGAAACACAACTTTTAAGGAACATGATGACCTAGGAACACAATGAAAGGATGAAACCTTAACTGCCTATTAACATGGCCTCTGAAAAGTGCCTGTGTGTCATGACCATGTCCCCTTACAGCTACTTACATACCTATAAAATTACGAAATTAAACACTAAAACATACAGAGATAGGATTTGGACAATCCTGTATTTGGTCTCAGTCCAGGTATCAAATAGAGAACAAATGCGTTGCGACCATACACACGCGCACACTCGCATACAAACACTCTCACTCTCTTCATTGGCAGCAGTTTCAAGCCTAGTGAGGCCACCAAGCTTTCGCCTCAACAGCCTAAATCTCTGTGAGCATAACATTTCTTAACATCAGATTATCCTATTTCCAAATATAATTACATTTTGATGATGTCATCATCAATAAATGTTTTCAGAAATATGTCTCTTCACTATTATGAGATGGATTCTTCTCGCTTCAGAGCACCAGCTGTTGTTATGGTTATAGCGGTGGACACTCTTTGGAAGAGAGTCATAAAAAGGGCCCCAAACTGTGGCCTTAGCAGTTCTAGGTAGGATTTTTAGACGCATCCAGGTAGGGAAAGGAGTAGGGAGGACAGGTCCAGCTTAGGAAGCCAACTTCAGACAGTGCTGCCGACTGCAGTGTGTAGTTAAGTTAATGGGTCTTAGAAACAGACCTAGCAGATTCAGTCAAGGGGAGACGAGTTGGAGTGTAGGGGGTCAAAGGAGAGGCGGATCAAGGAAACAGGTCCAGTTTGGGGGCCCACTCCAGGGCAGTGTTGACAACAGCGATAGCTGCTGCCCCTAGAGCCACCGTCAGACCCATGACAGCCAATCGAACGAACCGCCGGGCTGCCGAAGGTTGGGCCACCGCTACTATTGGGCCCGCCCCTGAGCTCTCCAGCGCAGCCTGTTTTTGTCGCCGACGGCGACGGAGAACAGAGTCTGGTTGCTGTTGAGTGGATGCTAGGTCAAAGTCCTTAAAGGTAGAGGCTGCGGTGCTGGGGAGGGAAAGGGAAAGGTAAATAGAGAGACTGAGATAGAGTGAGAGAGAGAGTGTGTGAGTGAATAATGAAAGCTGGCAAGAAGTTGAAGTAACTATGAAATATGAATATCATTGTGTTAACAAAGTCAATGGCAAAAAACTATGCTTTTTTCCTTTAAAAGGTAAGGTGGTAAATGTAAGGCAGACGTACCTCTCCTGTGTGGCAGCCTCTCTAGCCAGTTCAGAGGGTGGGAACTGGACAAAGAGGTCTCCCGCTCGACTGATAAGCGTCTCATACGGCAGATCCTGGGGAATCTGGGACAGCAGGTGGTGGACCATGGCCATGTCGCACTCACAGTCCAACACCTCCTCTTCTCTGTACAGCACAATCTGGAACACAAATACACATAACATACACACAGACAAATACACACACAAATACACATGGGAAGATCAGGCAAGCCAAATCAGTGGCCACTTTTATACACTTGATTTGATGTAAATGTTAACCAGTGTTGACCTGCTTTTTAATCTCATTTTTATTTATCATTTTATATAGTGATGCACCATTCAATCGGCTCCAATCATGATCGGCAGGTAAACATTCATAGGTCATCATGATCAACCGATCAGCTGATCAGCTTTTCAACTGCCCAATCAAAACAACAAAAACGTTTCAATTAATGGATCAGGAAAGTGGTCGAACATATGCTGTGCAAAGTATGAGCCAATTTGCGGAAGTCAGCAGAACGTTAGTAGCGTAGGCGTGTCGTCCATCTGGCACTAACAGTTCATTTCTGACGTGTTTTGAATTTCACAGGCTATGATAATAGATTAGAACCAGTTTAACATGTAAGAGAAGGCAGAAGCCTATGCTGCTGCAATGTAAAACTTTCATGTACCACCAGTGGCAATAGGTGAGTAAGCACCTCAGTCATCAAGCACACTCTGACATGTAATCACTATGTTTGGATAAAACCTGATTGATTTACACATGGATAAGCCAGCTATGTCACACAGCCATAAGAATGATCTGTTAAACAAAGTGCTACATTAGAATTGTATTATTTATGCTTGCTGTGCACTTTTAAATGATGTGCTGTTGTTAGTAGAAAGTCTGGGTAAAATGCATAATTTCAATTGGTTGCTGTGATTGGCTGATCGCACTGTTAAGCAAGGTTACTATAATCACATGACTGCACACAGGATACACTGTATACAACACCTTTCCTCTTCTACTATTTCCTCTCTAAATGGAGCAGAGGTCATGGCGTGATCATGTCCTAGCAATCTATTTCTGGACACGAGTCTCTCCATGAGGCATGACATTACACAATATATCCTTAAGTTGTCACAAAGGCCATTTACACAATGGCTCAATACCAATGTCCGGCCTCACGGCGTTCCCGACAAGTCCGTGAGCGTTTAGGGCTGCCATTGAAAAACCAGCAAGTGCGTGAGGGCTCTGATGCAGACTTTTCAATGCCCATATGTGGCCTCTCTGCGAGTCCGCATGTCGGCAGACTTTTCTGAGGAACTTGCCTACAATTCATAGAATCAGTATCAATGTATCATGCCTCCCAATAGAAAAAAAAAACAAAACACAATTCAGGATAATAATGCTGTTTAGACAAAAACACAAGCAAAGAGTAGGGCCTAAATTACAAACTGATTAATTAACGGGAGATAGCGACGTCTGATGTCGTCAAGGCAACATGTGATGCCCCATTCCTCCATACCATTTCGAGCCCTCACAACTTCTCACACTCAGACACTACAGCTGTGCACACAGGTGACGTCAATTAAGTCTGTGAGGGCTCAGTCCTTAGTCCATAGGGTGGATATTGGGATTGGGTCAATGGCACAACTGTGTCTGGGGCATGCAAAGCCTCAACTAAAAGGACACCTTCCGTCTGGCCTTTGACATCAACAAATTTAGCTCATACAAACTTGTCTTGCCTCTGAGAATTTGTGATCAATACAAGAACCTTAAGTCATAGATCAAAGCTGAGTATAAAAACCACTCCCTTTGAGTATAGGGAATTGTCTAGTGGACTAATAGAGCAGACTATACGGAACTCACCACAGCAGCAAAGTAGATGGGCATCAGTGGATGGCAGGCCAGGAAGAAGTCATACAACCGGACAACATGGCGAAAGTCTGACAGGACGTGGCCAAACCAGGTGATCAGCCAACTGAGGGCAAAGATAGTGCCCACCTCTGCCCTGAGAATCGACACATGACAGAGATCAGCTGGGCCTAGCTGGGCCTGTCACTTAATATAAAAGCAACACAACATCAGACAATCAGTTAACACTACAAAACTGCTGGCAGAAATATCACTTATCAAGATGGTACAACATACTCTGTAATACCACTTGTGCAACTTAAAGCTAGTGCCTGTTTCTTGAAGTTACTGTAAATGTACAGGGATCTCTTCTGAGGTTAAAGGTCACTGTCTGTCACTCAGTGGATATGGTTCACTTTGTGGACAAAATATGGAGCACTTAGTCCAGAAGGCTTTAGGGCCTTGAGTTATGTTATGGCTTGGTCTGGAACTGAAAGTCAGATAAGGAGGCCTAACAACTTTCAACCCATCCCACACAGTTGAGGATTTAATGAGAGGTCTGTCCTTGAGTCCTTAGAGACTTTAACTCCCACATTTCTGATAGGATCAATATGCTTTTAGTGCACAGTAAAACCTTCTCTCAAAACTCTGCTGTCAATAGCTTCATCCTCTGCCTTGGGAAACAATGTACACAGTGAAAATACTATTGTAATCACGGTTGCCACTTATAAAGTGGTGGTGGATCCATCTAAGGACTTAATTAAAATGTCTGTGGTTAAGGAATTCCCCTAAAATAATGGCCATTATACAGGAGTCTATTAAGTTTGGCTAAATGGAAAAGGTTCCCAACGTAGTTGTAACTTACACAATGATGTAGAAATGTATTGAGACTGTACAACAGTTGTAGAAATTATGGATCCATCATTGTATTATTATCAGTATTATTATCATTGTGCTAAGCAACAGACTCAAAGTGTCATTATTTCAGCATATTTGGTGGAACTTGCATACAATTTGGAACGCATGCTCTGAAGAAAGATCATGTTGTGAAAACCAAGTTTCATAATGATGTTGAAATCACCTTTGAAATACAAGCCATCATGTGATGGCTTGTATCTCAAAGTAAAATAGGGATAGCAGAGTAAATGTAGTGAGTATCATAACCATAAGGCAAGCTGTGTGGGAAGTGAAGCCTTTCAATTCTTTCAACTTTGAACATTAAAAATTGCTGACCAATTATGTTCATATTGCACATCTTGTATCATGTTTCAAAGTTTTATGTCCCTTAAAGGCAACATCTCATAGGAGATTAAGAAAACAATTTAGGTAGTGCTGTTACTGAAACAGCAGAGAGACTTACTGCTGCATGAAGTCATGCACCTCAGGGTTTACCCTCTCAATGATGGGCATCAGATAGTTCAGAATGTGTTTAGTGTTGTCCATGGTAGGATCCATGAAGTCCCTGAGAATGAGAGAGAAAGAGGAAGAAAGAGAAAGTATGTTTTAGAGCGCACAATAGAGAAACCATTAGAGAGGGAGGGAGGAAGACAGCTACAGCAGTGTGTGAGCACATCATAGAGAAAAAATGAGAAAGGAGGAAGGAGGGTAAGGGAGCTAGCTAAAGTATCATTTAGAGTGTAGGAGGTACCTGAGGTGATGCGTGGACAGCTTCTCCACTAGGGCAGTTGCTAGGCGCTCTCCCAGGACCAATAAGAAAGTGACGACAATGTCGTGGTATCCTTGGTAGTAGTGCAGCTGGGGATTCCGTTTCAGAACTCTGAGGATGATGTCAATTAGCTCTTCCTGAAGACCCTCCCTCTGCTCGTCTGGCATGCCTGTACAAGTCCATCAACACAAGTCAACACTGTCACCTTATGCAGGGTTTCATCTAGGCCATGCCATTGCACCGATGCACCCCATAAATATAAAATATCCTAGAGGTGCACCGATGCCAATTTTTCAGAACAGATATGAGTACTGTGTACTTTATTAAGTAGATTGGACGATACAAGTACCGAGAACAAGAACTTCAATTGATCAGTATATAGATCAATTGATCAATATAGCCTATGCACTGAAAATTGTGTAAGTATTCAAATAGGAGCAATGACAGTAATAACATAGAAAATGAGCAGAAAGTAATTTTTCACAAATTACATATTGTAATTCCGTCATTACTCCTACCAGTGTCAAAAATGACTAAATTAAAATAAATAAATAAATGCGCCTTCCCAACAAAATTTCAGTGTAGAACCAATATTACCCAACATGTTGCAGTTTTTTGAGCAATACAAAATGCCAGTGAGTATACTGAAGGGGGACTCTATAGTGAAATGTAAATATAGCCTAATTATTGTTTTTTTTTTGTTTTTTTAATGCCATATAGTTATACCAACATTACATTTTCATTTAAATATTTCACAGAAGAAATTCCTTTTATTCTTGCTTCTCTCACAGCCAATCACTAATAGTGTTGGCAGAGCAGCAACGTGCTGTGCATTAACTTGCTTGGCTATGCTAAACATAGCCAAGTTGTAGTCCTTGGCTATGCTAAACATAGCCAAGCAAGTTAAGAATTCAAGGTACCAATATTGTATTGTTTTCTCTCTAGTCTCCAGATTAGGTGCGCTTGGGACAGAGCACCTCAATAAGAGCTGGGCTGTGTGTTTGTCTACACTAGCAGAGTCTGTGGGTGTCTGTATGCTCAGCATTAGCTCAAATGAGATGCTAGATGGCATTGAGACTTGTAAGGTTTCTACTCACCAGGCGGGAACCTCCGTAGTGAGCGCTGGACATCCAGCAGCACCTGGTTGTAGTCCTTGTTATTCTCCCGCTCTACTGTTTCTGGACAGGACATCTCACCATCAGTATTATTACCATGTAACAGTCGAGCGTGTGTAAGTGTTTACACCTGCTGAGACGCTCACACTGCTACCAGTTTGTGTGTTAATACAGTACCCCGCATAGTAGTGGAGGTATGTGTACTGACATATATGTGAGTGTGTGTTGCATTTACCTTGATCCTGTTCCAGGATGTGTGGGGGGACGTTGAGAAGCCGAGGCCATACTTGACAGCGGATCTCGTCAGTCAGTAGTCCTCCCTCACTGATGGCCATCCTCCTCAGAGCTGCTACATCCACCGGACACACACTCAGGGCTTGTGTGATGTCCGCAATTTTCCTCTTCCGCCTGGAGTCCCAGTCTGACACACGGGCGCACACATCAAGCAATAATTCATATTAGCCACTTACCGAGGATAAGTTAGCCTTAGTTAGACTTAGTTAGCCTTTACCTTGCTACCGTTACATGTCAAACATTGGCTGATGTTTGCTGGGAGGGTAGCTAACTCCAACAACAACACCGGTAGAGGTGGTCATGATTTTGCATGATAAATAATTAACTTAACAGCTAGGTGTTTGGCTCCACTGCTAAGTTAGCCTAATAACCGTTACTATTAGCCAGACTGAAAACGCAAAACCTCTCAAGAGCGATCTATCGACATGCCACACTTACCTTGTTTACCATTCAATGGTGATGAGGCACCACCACTTCTGGATTTCTTCATTTTTTTCTCCACTCCTTGGCGTTTGCTATTTAGCTGCAGCTACAAGCTTGTCATCCTTATTTGTTTGGCTAACCTCGATTTAGCCTGTTGTAGCTGCCAACTAGAGGCTAGCTGTCTAATTAGCAAGGCCACCCTCATACACGCAGGCCTGGTTGTTAGCTAACGTTAGCTATCAAGCTAATACTGTACAGTCCTCGTTCCGAAACTTCCATTTTCTGCAACATGGCCATCGTTACTGTAACTAGTGTCAAATTAGTTGCCAATTCTTAGACAACGCTTAATAACAATATGGCTAGATTGATGAAATGGCTACATGTTTACAATGGCTTCAGCGGCCAACAGAATCCACTGACGTTTGCTGGGTTGTCTGCACGGGCTGATGACGTTGTATCAAGATGATGGGAGGTGCCCGAGGAGGAAGGGAGGGGGGGAGAGGAGAGGGGGAGAAAGAATGGGAGTGGTGGAGGAGGAGGGGAGGAGAGAGAGAGAGAGAGAGAGAGAGAGAGAGACGGGTGGGGGCTCCCTCCCTACCTCGAGGTAGGGGGGGGGCGCGCTACGTGCCTGCGCACCCACTAAATTTGGCGAGCCTGAACTATAGAAACTGAGATTGTTTTTAGTTAGCTACCTGTCGTAATCGTTTGTAACCCCTTGCCTTGTTCTCTGCATGTTTTATTTATACACTGTGTTTTTGTTTGTTACCTGCAGTTAAGTTAAGAAAAATCTTCATGACCGTGACAAAGACGCATCTAGCTATCATAATATTACAATGTGAAAATTCACCACAATTATTCTTCACAGAGGCATGAAATTGATTTCAACTCCACCCCCCCCCCCCCCTCACATTATGATCTCTGTTCCTCTGATATTCAATCTTGAACATTTCACTCAGCTAGTGCTCACTTTCCTTTACCTCCAACTCTGTCTGTGATCTGTCTGCCTCTAGATAGATAGATAGATAGATAGATACTGTTGGCCTATGCATTGTGTAATATATAGGAATGGTATATGTTACGAATTGTATAGCATTAAGTAGGCTACTACAGACATATACGTCTCTGAGAGAATATAGTCCTTTACTCCTTTATTATTGTGATTTTTCGTTAGGGATGTGGGCATAGCGCGCCTAACCACATCCCTAACGCACGCACGCACACGCATGTCCGTGCATGTTATGGGTGTGTTGTTGCCTCTTACTCAGAAACAGGTGTTTGCGACATTGCATTTCCGTAGGTTTAGTTTCTAACTGTGCGTTGTGCCGAAACGAAAACGAAACTGACAGAGCGATGAGTCTTAAGAGACATTTCCTGAACTGCTGATCAGTCAGAGCCTGGAAACAGCCAAGACAAGCAGCAGCTAGACCGACTGTGGGATATATGCTGTGTAGGCTACAGTAGGCTATATATCGTGGGAAACGAATTACCTCTAAAGCTTAATGTAGTTGGGGGAATGTAATGTCAAGTGGATTTCAGTCAAGGTAAGTTCATATTTGAGGAAAGGCAGTAGGCCTATAATAGCCGACTACCCTGTTAAGAAGTGAGAATAAGACTGAGGAAACTCAAGGCCCGAAAATGAAGAGAAAGTTGAGAATGATGATGATGATGATGATGATGCTGATGCTGATGTTTACAATGATGATTGTATATTGTTAGTCCCTATAAGAATGATATAAAATAATATAGTGTTACCATATGAGATTAAAACAACAACAACAACAACAACAACAACAACAAAACATAAAGTACAACTCGGCCACTATAAATTCACTTGAGTACCACAGACACACTAGAAATATTTTAGGAATTGTATAGTGACTTTTCGTTTCCTGTAGGTTACAACTAGACATTTTGTGGTCATACTATATAAATGCAGTCCATTTGTGGTCATATGAAGTTTATTACTGTCTGTACCTATCTGTATTGTTATTGACAGTGTTATCTCTTGGCACGTACCCATTCGCAATCTCCTAAAGCAAACAAAGGCCTGCATGTCCGGGATTACTGCAATGCTGTATCATTTACTGTTATCAGATGACGTTCGTGTGAAATGAAACCTTAACTCCTATGCAGCTCCTACTGTGGTCCAGCAGAGGGCACACTTCGCCTTCAATAGGGTTAACTGGGGCAAATGGGCTACAATGCCTATGTTTGTGAGGCCTATAATTGTGAGGCCTATAATTGTTTGTTTTAATAAAGTTAAAAACGTTATTCGTATTTTCTAACCTAAAAGGAAACTCATGTGCATAGGTGAGTATGATGGGAGCACACTTACATTTGTGTAAGAAGCACCTGTTGCTTTAATTGGTTTATAAAATGGTTTGAATGTAAATGATAAAACTACTGAAGGGTGAATACTACTGTGCATTGAAGAGGCTATTTGCTGTAATGCTTTGGAAAAGAAGGGATGAGTAGATGGGATACTTGGCTGGCAGAAACTTAGAATCACACTGTTATTTTAAGCAATTTGTTGAACCCAAAGGCTGTTGAACAAAAGAGGCAGATGGTCCAGAGTTTCCTTAAATTTATGGTACTGAATATTTTTTCATTATAATATTGGAATTGCAGGGTGAGTTGTAAAGTCTCGGGAAGAGAAAGCAAAGTGTCAGAGAATAATTAGTGTGGACTAATTGTATAGAGGCACAGGTAGTTCCGACCAAGCAATCTGATTGGTCAACTAGACATTTAGAACGTGATCAAATCAGCATGACAGCACACCTCGCCCAGAGCCATAGAGAGAGATCTATATGAGATCTATATATCTCTCTCTCTATGGCTCTGACCTCGCCGTGCTCATCACTAAATATTACTCCGCCATATTATCATAGAATATATTTAAATATAACTCTGTTCAGTCTTGATGTTACCAGACGCTCTGGCATCCTCCATCAGCTGTGCCGGTGAGTTCGCGGACGTAGTAGCTAAATCTGTCCATGGAAAAATAATTTTTTTCAGCAGATATCTTAGTTACAACAATATTGGGCTAGCAAGGCAGTTTTGTTTTTATGTGTAGTATTTATTCAGTTTGGGAAATCCCACGATCTCTAGAAAGCATTAGCTCAAGTTGGCTGGCTGACTCAACAGGGACTAGAAATCGTCTCGGTTGCTAGGTCGTTACTAAGGGTCGGCCTACTTGCTGGAGTAGTAAACTAGGTTCCATTACATAGGAGTCTACTGATGTGACTGATTGTTTTCCAGTTACTAGTCAGACCCCATGTATTTCCAGGGAAACGGAGATAACACTAGCAAAAAGTTCTTTTTTATTTTGAGAGCGAATTGCCCCACAATATGAATACATTTTGATTATATCTTTCACTGTCGTGCCAATAATGACGGTAAAGCACACCCTCTCGTGTAATATTGCTTAAGTAACACATTCCACTCACTACACATCATAACTTTATCTCTTGGGAAGGAAGAGGAAGGGAGGTGGTAGGGCCACTTCGATCTCCTCAGAAGGGATAAACAGTGAGATTTCCTCCTCTTACCTGACCTCAGTTCACACTGTAATGTGACCTTGCAAAACATGCTGATAATAATAACGAGGAAAAAAATGTGAAGAGAACACAATGCTAAATGTAAAATGCTGGGTGCTTAAACTATCCCAACAGATCATTTTGCTTATGCCTGTGGGAACACCCTCAGATGCTAAGTTAAGTTTAAGTGAGTGTAATACGTAGTTCTCAAGAGTGGAACATCATTCAATGCCGCTAAAGGGCCTCTAAATAATTTACATCTCTTTCCAAGTCGACCCATGTCTCATTGATAACTGGATGTCAACATCAATTTGGGTCCTTAAACTTTCACTTTCCTTTTTCCATTTTCTGTCACTCAGCAAGCACTGGTGTCACTGCCCTAAATTTCAAAGCCATCCACCCAGAAGGCCATGGACAGACTGACAGGAAGAACAGGGAGAGGAGAGCCTAATGAAGGTAATTATATGAGAGGCAGTTGAGTAAAAACCTGGGTATGAATCTAGCAAACAAGATCATTATCAGAGTAGACTTTTCTCCTTGAACATGATTGTCTCACTATGTTAATGTTGCTTTTTCCAGATAATGACACTGGCCAAAATGAGAATGCCAATGGAGGGAGAAGGGGAAGACGGGGAGGTGCACAAGGAAACAGGGGAGTTGCAAATGGCAGATTTAATGTAGAGAACCCTGTAGGGGAGGGTGGGAGAGGAGGGGGAGGCAGATGGGGGAGAGATCAAGGTCAAAGAGAGGAGCTAGATGGAGGAGGAGGGGTAGGGGTTCGAGGGAGAGGCAGAGGAAGAGGAGGAGCAGACATTAGGAGAGGGGGAGAGAGAGGGGGAGGAGTGGGAGAGAGAGGGGGAGGAGGAGGAGGCAGAGGGGGGAGAGGTGGAGGCAGAGGGAGAGGAGGAAACAGAGGGGAAGGGGCAGAGAGAGGGAGAGGTGCGGTGAGAGGCAGAGGAGGAAGAGGTGGAGAACGAGGTATACCTGAAAGAGAGGGAGTGAGAGTGGAGGATGTGGCTGGAAGGAGAGGAGGGCAGATTGTGGAGAGAAACAGAGGTAGAGGTGGTGAGAGAAGAGGTGGTGGCCCGGGAGAAAGACGAGAGAGGAATGAAGGGAGATCGAATTCTGCAGGCAGGGGAGGCACGCCACAGGGCCGTGGACTGGGCTACAGAACATTAGAGGATCTCTCTGGAAAAGACCCGTCCGAGGTGGCCATCACCCTCTCCGCTAACCCCGCCTTACAAGCCCTCCTGGCTGAGAGAGAAATGAGGCAGGACCTAGTGCAACTCATCTGTCTGGTACTGAGTAAGGCCTTCAAGTCACAGACAGACAGGGGCACCGTACAGCACCTGGCCGGCGTGGTAAAAGACTCAGGGTTCCTCCACACCATCCTGCCCCGCTTTGTGGCAGGCATGGGATTAGAGTTCAACCCTGTCCGCAGGGAACAGTACCCACAGCATCTGGACAACATCCTGGCTCTTCTGTCCAAGGTAAATGGAAGAGTGGATGAATGAATGAGCCAATCAGTCATTCAATTGAAGAATAAATTAAGAAATGAATAAAAAAAATACGTTGCTAACTCTGCACAAAAATGACTGAGCAGAAAAGTCTGTTCTGGTAGTGGGAACAAACAAAAGCCCTCACCTGAAGTGCTTGAACAGGTGATGAATAGATGCTTGCTATCAGCAGCACTGATAGCATTGCACAGTACTGCTACTGTGCAATGAAAAAAGCGGAATAACATTTTAACTGCAGTAAATTAAAGCAACTGTCAAACTAACAGTGCCTTCAAAAGTAGCTCCAACTACATCTACAAATTACATTGTACAAAATGAACACATTGAACAAGTTGTATTAACAATTGTTTGCTTGTTTCTATATTAAATAGACTTATTGTTTAAGCCTTATTGTGCTTCTTTCCATAAATAGTTGTTAAATTAGTAGTTGAACTATAGTTTAATTATTCCCCATCACTGTTTATCAGGTGCTCAGCATCTTCCCTGCTAGCTCGGTGCAGGCAGTGTCTATGCTCGTGGTCCTGCTCCAAGAATCCACCAACGGCCTGAGGGCATCAGGAGTGGACGTCCAGCCTCAGACAGAGGAGAAACTGGAGACCCTCCGGGACCTGGTCAAACACCTCCAGGACAAATCCAGGGAGGGGACCCTCCGCTCAGACAGGGACACCTATGCTCTCCTACCCACCGGTGGTGATAACCCAGGTAATGACCTCTGACAGACGTTTGTATCGAAACGCTCCTTTTTAAGTCTACATTTTGATATCCTGCCCCTTACACAACATTGCAAAATCAAGCTGAAAACAGTGATGCAGTGATGAATTTTGGATTTTTTTACAAGACTGCAACAAATAGTTCACTAAGTATCTGAGTACAAATGAAATCTATCGCTGCCACTACTCTTACCTCAGGTGGGGAAGAGCAGCAGGACTTCAGGAACCTACCCATCTACCCAACACCAGAGGAGTTCCATCAGGACCAGAGGCCCTTCATTAGATCCAATCTCATCTTTCAACGTTACGCCAACACCCACCTCTACCTTGATACACACTTCCGGCTGCTGAGAGAGGACTTTGTGCGGCCACTCCGTGAGGGAATCCAGCAACTGCTTTGGACCCAACTGGACATGGGAAGGAATGACAACCCACTGAGGAGGAAGCGCTTTGATGATATCAGAGTGTATTTTGACACACGACTGATGGTGCCTAAGTGCACGCAAGCAGGCATAGCCTATACTGCACAGTTTGACTCTCAGCCTCTTAAGGTTAGTCTCTGGGTGGATTAACATGGGTGTTTTGTCATAGCTATATATTAATGACATGTAACTACTACAATCAAGCATTTAATTTTACATTATTATGATTCTGTTCTGCAGTAATAAGCGATTTTTATAAGAAGGTTATTAGTTAGTTAGTCCTTAAGTTTTTTATGGGCCTATGGAATTGACATTTTGATAGATACAGGGGTCTTTTGCTATATAAATAACAAATTTAAAAGTATAAATTAATAAATCATATAATTAATAAGACTGTCCCCCATCTTTCCTACAGTTTGTGCGCTGGCAGAATTCCAAGAGGCTGATCTACGGTTCCCTGGTCTGCCTGTCGTGTGATAACTTTGAGAGCTTCTTGTTTGCCACAGTGTCAGACCGGGACCCCAGAGACCTGCAGAGGGGCCAGGTCCAGATTATCTTTTCTGAAGAAAGCAGACGCAAGTTGGCCACAATGCAGGTGGGACAGCATACTGTGTAGGGCAGCATGCTGGGACATGCTTACTGGCAGTTGCTAAGGATACATGAGGTGATGGTTTGACCTTGGCCATCTAATCTAAGTTGCAGAAAAGCTGTAAAATAAATGTATATAGATGGCCATCATATAGATGCCACTTTTACACATGCTTGCAGCACTGCTGTTATACTGTTGCTCCATTCTCAAGAGGGATTGTATGGAACATCCTGCAGTTCCTATGCAGGATAGATGCAGGGTGAGGGACTTATGCAAGTGGGTACGGTGTTATGTAAAACAATATACAAAACTTATTCCATCCCACAGACGGACCAGTCGTTCCTGATGGTGGAGACCACTGCCTACTTTGAGGCCTACCGCTATGTTCTGGAGGGCCTACAGGAGCAGGAGGAGGATGACCTGCCCTTTCAGAGGTAGGTGTGTGTGTGTGTGTGTGTGTGTGTGTGTGTGTGTCTGCTGTGCCATTCCCTCCCAAGCAGAATAGATTAACATTTTTCAAAGAGTCAAGGTCATAGTTTTCATATAAACCACAGCAACTCCAACAAGGCTTCATGTGTGGATACTTTCAAAGACTCCCTTACCTTTTACTCTGACATCTTTCTTTTATGTGTGTGTGTGTGTGTGTGTAGTTAGGGTGGGGGTACTTCTAATGAGCTATCACACATGGATGAGTTCATAAGTTGCATTATCTTGTCTGCACTCCCAGTGCCCTTCCTCAGCAATACAGTTTATTACTCCGAGGTACTGTATTATATGAGACAGTTTGTTGGCCATCTGTCTCCCAGTCTCTCCTCTTGTGACTGTAAACTGAAACAGAATTTTAAACACCATGTTTCTCTCAAAACTGCAACATGTGAGTTAACAGTACTCCTCCGCAGCATCAACAGGGAACGGTGGTGTTGATGTCCCCCTCTGGTGGCTGGGAATTTTTATAAACAAATTGGTACTATAGAGTACACTAAATGAAACATACAAAAACATATTGCATAAAAACATAAAATGGTTCTTTCTCCTTTATTGATTGTAACTTCATGCAAGCTACTAAAGATATATTGAGGTTTTTAGTTTTTTTTTTACAAGATTTTATGGCAATTCATTTTATTGTGGGTTTTTATTTGTGACCGTATCTATTATGGAAAGCTTTCTTCAGATAATGAGATTAAAATGACTGACAGCATTATACCTTTGCCCTAATTTGTCACCAATAGGCACCAACATATTAACAAGGATCCATTTATAAGAAGTCTCCATATCCTCGTTTTACATGAATAGATAATGAATTCTAAAAGATTTCATCCCATCTGTAACACTTCCAGGTACATAGTGGAGTGCAACCCAGATGTTCATCCCCCAGCTTATCTGGCAAGAGCAGATACTTACAACCTGTCATCCATTGCTGACCCTGAGTACAAGAACAGCATCAAGCCTTTTCACAGCCTGAAACCAGAGGCCTGGCCCAGAATGGAGGAGCTGGGGCTGGATGAGTC
This sequence comes from Centroberyx affinis, assembly GCF_046629955.1. Classification (NCBI taxonomy): domain Eukaryota; kingdom Metazoa; phylum Chordata; class Actinopteri; order Beryciformes; family Berycidae; genus Centroberyx; species Centroberyx affinis. The sequence goes on from NW_027279605.1 coordinate 25,811, forward strand.
TCAGATTAGAGCCCTCCAGCTGGCCCTCACCAAGGAGCTGGCCATCATACAGGGACCCCCTGGCACTGGTAAGACATTAAAAAGGTCATTGTTGGATGGATGACTTAATTTATTTCTGAATGAATATTCACCAATTTTGTTCTAAGAGGCTTGATTAATTCTGTAAAAGTGTTTTTTGATAAATGACAACATCCGAGGTAATGCAAAGTGTAACACTGCACCTAAGAAACATCAGACAACTGTTACCTTGATTTGATGTTGCTTTCATTCCCGTGTCCTCAGGAAAAACCTATGTTGGCCTGAAGGTCGCTCAGGCTCTGTTGACCAATCAGAACCTTTGGGGAGGTTTATTAGACGATGGTCCAATGCTGGTGGTGTGTTACACTAACCATGCCCTGGATCAGTTCCTTGAGGGTAAGAGTCAGCTAAATCACTCACACAAGTCATATCCCAAATTATTCTGTAAGCCCTACTTCCTGTGCTGTTCCTGAGTGGTTTGGCAGGTGATTTGACAACTCGGTCAGGTCTCTTTAAGAAAAACAAGATAGATCTATTCCTAACACAAATAAGAATTCTTGGCAGGTATATTTGTTTACATGCTGCAGTGTTTGGTAATGGGTCATGGATATCTGCTGCGATGCTCCAGTAATGACTTTTGTTGAAGCCTCCTGCTGTGTTCTGTGAGATGGGAGATGTAAGACAAGCAACCTTTCTATTCTAAGTGGATGTGATGTGCATATGGTTTTCCTTTTGTATCAAAGGTATCCATAGATTTCTGCCGGAGGGCATAGTGAGAGTAGGAGGCCGCAGCAACAGCGAGGTCCTGAAGCGCTTCACTCTACGGGAGCTGACCCGTTCACATGACTTCAGACGCAAGCTGCCCTCTCACCTGCGTTTCGCGTACAGTGAGGTGAGCTTTATGAGGAACTGTCTGACCTACAGGACGTGACTGTTTAACATTAACCTTAAGAAACAGGGCCAGCATTCACACAAGCCTAACTTTCAGAACTCATTTGCACCACACTTTCTCATATGCATTGCAATGTTTTATCACTCACACACACACACACACACACACACACACACACACACACACACATATATTTTTGTTTCTATTCCCAGCCCAACCAGTATATAGCACACTTTGTCTGCCAGATCATTGTATTCATGTCCTGTTCCTCAGATTTACAAGCAGCTGCATCAGGAGGAGATGGAGATCCAGAGTCAGGGTGTGAAGCTGGAGTGCAGTCTGAGGGGGGTCCTGCGAGAAAGATTCCTAGAGAGGTTCATTTCAGAGACGCACTGGAGCAGCCTGCACTCACCACCAGTGAGTCATGCCTTAATAAATACAATATAAAATATAAACACTTGATTTGTAGATGTTCATATTGAAAAAAAGCTATAAAAAATATGCTTTTTATTTAAAGCCCCAATTCAGGGATTTTCGATTACAAAAGTTATGACTTTGAATGAATGATGATGATGATGGAAAATGAAGTTTGTTTTTTTCACTCCATTATAATTCAAAACAAACAATTAAAACCTAAACAACTCATTAAATATTTATAATAAATTCAAATTCTGTTGTTTAAAACTGCTGTTGCATGCCAGTCCTGTCATTCCTTGCATTAAGAGCATTATCACGCAAATTGAGAATGAAAAACAAACAAACAATCCCGTATTTTGGTTTCGGCCTCCTTTGTCTTTATTTCACAAAGATTCAAGTCTAGGTCTTCCTCAGGTGTGTCTTAAAGCTGCACATATAACCTAAAACCACTGGACACAAAACCACTTAGCTATTAGATATTTAGATATTTATTATGTGAAGCAAATCACTCAGGGATGGAATTTTATCAGCCCTCTAGCTCGTGGTTAGTGTTGTTCAGTCTGCATGAGTTAAGACAGATGACTACTGAGCCAGTCAGAAGAGAAGGCAATGCAAACTCATCAGTTCATGTTTATGGAATGATTCGTAGTGGCAGGATGGTTTCGTGACCTACGGTGAGAAGAGGTCCTGTCTGATGACGGAGTGGTTGGGTTTGGGCAACACCGTCTTCCAGCAGAGGGCGGCAGAGGATCTAAATGGAAATGGAGGTGAGGCTTTTAAGTGCTGTTACTCCTTAACAATGCAGGGTAAGAAGACCTGACAATTGGTTGCTCTTAGCACCAGTATTGTGTAAACAGCCTTTCCGTCTTCTAAGAAAACAAGTGAAAACTATCTTAGCACTATTCACATGCTTGCCAGCTGTGCGCATCATGGCAAATAATGTAAGTATTAAATGTTGTTCTATGACAGTCATGGATATAGACAGCACCTTTAATTTTTTTAGCAGACCTCTTCTGAAGATGGCAAAGGTTTTGGAGAAGAAAGTCCTTTGTTTACAGTTTTGGATAATAACATAGCTACTGAGTGACAAGATTAAGAGGTTAGGCATAGAGAACACATATTGATAATCTCAGTTATTATAATGCAATTGAAATGTTATGATTGTTTTACATAAGTTTAACAAGAAATGTGTGGATGTGTGATAAGACAGTGTGCTTGAGTAGTTGTGTGGGCTGATCTTCATTATAAATAAAGTATTTTAGTAACTGATGTAGGTGAGATTTAATGAGATGATAACAGTTTGATGAATTTTGAATTATGTGCTATTTTCTGAATGTTCTACTTGGAAATTGTTTTGTTTTTTCCTAACTAATACTGGTGGTGTTAATCACCTAAGCACAATTTCATAATTTGTGCAGACAAATGAAAGTGTCAAAATTCCGTCATTATTCACTCCCTCAATATCAGTCAAAACTCAGCTGAAGTTTGTATGAACGCAACACACACAGCGAGTTAGCCCCCAGTTCCATTTCAATGCTCTCCCAAACAACTGAAGTGGATTAGGTCTGCTTAGAATCCCAAAAAAGGGCATAACATGACCATCAAATTTCACTTAACAGCTCTTGCAACATAATACAAGTGTTTTGTAGCAATTGCAATGTGAGTCCAAAAGGCCTGTATTTACCTCATTGCCTCCTATATTTATGTCACAGGCACATCTTTGGTTTTGCAAGAGTGAAGGCGCTCAGCCAAAAGCTTTTGCTTGCTCACATTCCCAACTTGCTCTATTAGAGGTGCCAGGCTCATCCCCCACAGACATCTCAGACATGCGCAATTCAGCAATGATTTACTGAAAATCCTACAGCCAGTTAGGTTGGTGACACACTAGAGGAGCATAAAACATATGTGGGGAAAATGCTAGCTTGAAATACTATTAAAAAACTAGTGGGGGTGTAAAAGATAAAGCGGCAAGAGAAAAAGCTGTTCCTCCAGAGATGAATACATACATACGCACACATAATACATACTGTACATATATATATATGTCATATGCTGTGAATTAGTCTTTTGAGTAAAATAGACAACAAATAATCCACCACAAACAGTGTAGTTATCCCATTCCAGTGACATAAGTTACATAAACCATGAATCTCCGCCATTCCTCATGGAATATACATATTGAATATGTCGACTGATATGTATAGTATACTGCTTACTGTATGTTTTGTACCCTGTTCCCTAAGCCAGTCCCCCTGCATGTCATCCCTCTGTACGTGAAGTCCTGCCATCCTTATACCATGTGTGTCAATATGTACTATGAAACTTTATAAGTTGTCAAGTTGTCTTCACCAGTGTGAATAAGAAACATTCCTTTATGTTTATTGCACTTAGCATATGAAGAGTTTCTGATACTGATTCTGTTTGTAATGTTTTAGATATGGATGCACAGGAGGCTTTGGAGGTGGAGGAAGAGGACCTCCTTGAAATCGCAGAGGAGGCAGATCTGATCCAGGCGGAACGAATCATTGAAGACAACTATCATCCTAGAGGTGGTAAAGATGATGAAAAAAGGGAGAGAATGGAGGAGACCATCAGAGAAGTAGAAGAAATGATGCTGGCTATGAACCTGGAGAAAGTTGAAATACAAGCTGACCAGAGTGACGAAGGATGGGAGGTAAAATAAAACCAGAGTGTATAATACTGTGGAGGCTTTTCAGAAGTTAGCATTTAACATAACATACAAGTTAACATTTTCCAGTTTGTTTAACCTATATTCAGTCAGGTAAATGACTGAGGACACATTATTATTTACTACAATAGTAGACTGGTTTGAGGGGAGTATCTGAGAGCTGCCCAGTACAACCACAATCTGATCAATATGGTGCCGCGCCTCTGGACGAGACGGTAAAATTCCTTGCTCAAGGGCACATTGATAGTAGTTGTTGAAAGAAAGCATGACTCGTACATTTCCCCGGGTCACATTTTCACCAGCTGGTTTGGGGATTTGTGTTCTTCATATCATGAGTTTATTTCTCTCTCCATTAAACTACTGCTGTGCCAAAGTGTCTATGTAATGTTAGATGTAAACTGTTATTTGAAATAGACAGAGACACGGCACCATCCTATTTTAATTAGAATAAAACGCAAAGGTGTTCCAGATTGGACAGGTGATGGTTAGGAGTTCAAAACTTGCCATGTTCCTGTCTGTTTGTTCAGATGCAACGGGACCAGAGGAGAAAGATGAAGAATAAAATCAGGAGAGAGCTGGGGAAGAGCTTGGCTATGGCTGAGGCTGAGGAGGATGCCATCTTGGATGTTTGGACCCTCAGTCTGCCAGACAGATGGAGACTCTATCGGTAGCCCTGCTTCTCTTTCTTTTTTTTTAACTCTAACTCCTCCATCGCTTATGATGTTCCTCTCCTATTGTTTTATTCAACCTTCCTTACATTTCTCCCTTTCTGTCCTGTCTTCCCTCCCTCTTCATTTTCCCTCCTTCCTCCCTTCTGTTTTCTCCCTCGCTCCCTCTCTTCCCCGAAGCAACCTCAGTCTGGTAGAACTACTGTCTATTCCCAGTGTGTATAATTAAGTCAACTAATCACCAGGAAAATGTATCCCAGAGGATCTTCTCACCTCAGAGAGCCAAGATATAACTCTAAATTCCTATCACCGTGGAAACAGGACTGCAAAGACTAATGTTTACATAGTTCTAATTATCATTTGAACTAACAAATAAGGTAATTTCCTTCCAAGAGAGAGATACAATATGTTTTGCTGCAATTTGTTTAGCTCGACAGTACCATCAAGCAGCAAAACCACAGCGCTGTTGTTTTTGACCTAGACTGTTAATTTTGGTCCGAATGCTGACCTAATAATGAGAGTTAATGTTCTCGAATAATTGAATCAGTTGTCATACTGTTTGACTATTAGTCATTTACTCTCTGTCTGCAGGTTGTGGGTGGCACGCTACAGGGCAGAGCTTCGTACCAAAGCCCTAGAGTCTGAACAGGCCTATCAGAATGCAGTAGACAGACTGGCTGATGTGCGACGCCATGAGAGCCTCTGTCTCCTCAAGGAAGCCAAGGTACAGTAATGGTTGTAAAATTAGTAGCAGTGTAATTATTGCATTGGTAAATAGTATGAATAGCTGTTTTAGAATTACAATAGAGCCTCGTTTACTCAAATTCTTTTGGGAAAGTATATTATTTCAGAGAAGGAAATATTTGAAGCACTTATAGCCTATTTCTCAAAATTAAGCTTATTTAAAAAAAAAAAAAGTTAAAAAGGAAGAGGAAATGGAAAAGGAAGTTATGTTCAGTTATTAGAATATAATTTCACATTGACAAATTTGTTTTTCATTGTAATTTACTGGGAGGCTCGGATAAGGAAGGTTCTGCTGTAGTTTATTGGTATAGCAGTAATTATGGTAAAACACCACTAAATATGCTGATATTGAAATTAGTAGTGGTGGTAGTTGTAATAGTAGTAATAGTATTGTTTGTAGTAGTAGTAGTCATAAAAATCGTAGGAGTGACAGAATAGTATATAATGACACAACCTGCCCATCAGGTCATCGGCATGACGACGACAGGGGCGGCCAAGTTCCGGAAGGCTCTGCAGGAGGTGAGTCCACGGCTGGTGATCGTAGAAGAGGCTGCGGAGGTTCTGGAGGCTCACACCATCACCACACTGAGCAAGGCCTGCCAGCACCTCATCCTCATAGGAGACCACCAGCAGGTAAGAGCCCACTAACTGTAGGTGGGCCTTTATGGTATATTTTACTAAGCCATTAGTCCTCAGACTGAAGTTACACCAGTTAGGTCCCAGGTTGAAACTTTGTGTGTGGCTGTGTTGTGTGCGCACATTTGCCTTGGAGGAAAATGGATGCTCGTCAAAAATGCATGCCATGCCATTACCAATTCACAGGGTAGAGCAAGTAAAGTGGGGAGTGATATGCTGGACATCAGTAGACTATTACAACAACTTGTCTGTGCCTGCCAAGGACATATGGCCAGGCAGCCTGTCCAGCAATCTGCAGTATGGGATCACAACTACACGCAATTCCATCACACATCTCAATATTCTGTTCTGATATCTTCTTCCTTTGTAACTTCTGTCTGCTCTGTCCCTGTATAGTAAAACCTATATACAGTCAGTGCTTGTTGCCCCTTGTTTATGCATGACTTTATGCATTTATTTGACTATCCAAACATACTTGATGTCCCTACAGTTGTACTGAAAGTGTAGCCAGCATAGGAATTGAATTTGAAATAGAGTTTGACTTGAAAATTGGTCTTAATGTAACTTTGGCATTCATCAATTGAAATTCAATGGCCATTTTCATACATCAGTTGCTTTAGATTAAAATGGAACTGACTCACCACTTTGCCTGGAGCTACAGTTTTCTCTAATTTCTCTCTCTCTTTCTCTCTCTCTCTCTCTCTCTCCCTCCCATAGCTGTAGATTTGGGGGGAGACAGGGGCACATGCCCCCCTCAATATTAGGACATAGATGAATTATGATCCCCCCCCCCCCCAAAAAAAAAAAAAAAAAAAAAAAAAAAATATATATATATATATATATATATATTTCTGTGTTAAATGCATTACTATATTTTTACTCACTCTGTATTTGGCCACAAGCACAAACACCCCTTCCCTTTTCAAAAACTGAGCCTCTCCCCTAGTTGTCTGAAACTCTTTTATTTATTAATTTTATTATTAATGTTTGCCATTTAGATCAGGGGTTGTTTAACAATGCCTTATTGTGTTTCACATTGACCAATAATCTCTCATACCTGCATAGTTTTCTCATGCAAATTTATATGTTTTGTTTCAATCTTGCTGATGAAGTGACAGAAAACAGGATTGCATTAGGCTACTACTCTGCCCATAGTATGTTGGTGTGATTTGCTTGCCAGAGTTTGCTGACCTAAGGTTGATTAAGCTATTTAAATTACCAGACCCTTAAATTACTACAGGTGTGGTAAAAACTAGGCATGAAAAGCAAAGCACATCATGCAGTATGATGGAAAACATATGTTTTGTCTGTTTATTTCATATTTTTAAATCAATTTGAAACTGTTTACTTTGAACTGATCTTCCCTGGCTTTATGAACAAGTGTTCAGTGCTTGTGAAACTTAAAACTTGAATCCGTGCATGTAATAGAGGTGGATGGATCACACTTTCAGGGTAAAATAAGCTTTGGCATTGTTGTGCTGTTCATTAATCACAGGTTTGGTGTTGAATCAAGCAGAACACAATGCTTCACATTTATACTAGGATTTGTCTTACCTCCCCCACACCCCTCCCACATACACAGTGCACAATCACACTCTGTCCTCTAGCTAAATAAGGCGTGCACGCACACACACACACACACACACACACACACAGTGAAAAACTAAACAGGATAACAAAAGAAAGTTGGACTGCATTTGCATACACTCTATATTCCCTTCCAGTCGACATAAAACAGAAAGATAAACCAGAATATTGTTCAGCACAGCAACAATAGGGTGGTCTTATCCATCCTAGCCTTGCTAGAGACTGTAGCTTTGGCCTGTGTCTAACCACTGTGTAACCAGTGATAACTGGCCTCTAGTTTGCATTTCGTGTCCAGCATTTGCTCTCAGCCTTGTTCAAATTGAAAACCTTCTGCCCACCTTAAACATGTAACCATGAAAGTGGAATGTCATTTTCTCGCAGCCATCACTTGAACAAGACCTACATCAGGAGATTAGGTGGAGGTAGAATGAAGGCGATGAATGTCTAACCCCTATCCCTCAGTTCTTCACTTTTGATCTTGGTCATTGCAGTACACTGAAATATATTATACTGTCTAAAATACACAGCTCTATAGGCCGTAGGTCTGCGTGTTAGTATGTCAGGAGAGAGCTGGGGTTAATTTCTCAGAGCATAACTAGAGATTATTTAGTGTGTTTTGATAGACAATGGTAATTTCTCTAATTAAGCAAAGTCTCAATTACTGAATTTTGTGAAATAGCCTGAATGGGAGAGGCCATCAGCAGCAAATGAGCAGGTTGCACAATCAAACAAAAACCAAGCCCTTGACCTGTCATAATGAAGTCTGCAAACATCATTAACAGTAATTAGTAGGCTATAGAAAATGCGTGTACAGTAATCACTACTGTTTCTTTCTGTAGTTGCGCCCCAGTGCCACAGTGTTTGAACTGGCTAAGAACTTCAACCTGGAGGTGTCCATGTTTGAGAGGCTGGTGAAGATGGAATTTCCATATGTCAGACTCAACTACCAGGTTTGTGTTACTGGATCTATCAATTCCCTGATGTTATGGCATGACCAATCTACCAATCAACAAAATGTGGAAATTCTGTAGATGGTGCAGTTGAAAACAAAATAAAACTAAGATGCTCGATTTTTCCTGTGTGCCTTTGTATGTTTGCTTGTGTGTATGTGGGTGCTCATGTGTATGTTTGTTTGTGCATGTATGCCTGTGTGTGTCTGTGTTTGCGTGTTTGTTTGTACCTCTCCTCTCTGCAGCATCGTATGAGGCCAGACATTGCCCGTCTCCTGACACCACACATCTACTCTGAGCTGGAAAACCACTCCTCTGTCTTGGACTATGACAACATCAAGGTGTGTTTTATATTCATATGCTCTCCTGCTGCGTCTCCTTGCTTTTCCTTGCAGTGCATACTTGTTTTTGTCTTTCTTGTGCGGACATAAAAGCATTTGCATGTGCTCTTAGGCTTTTAAATCTATTTAGAGTCATTTCACGAAGTCAAAGTATACAAAATGAGTATAGGATGTAATGAATATCAAAGAATGTCATAAATGAATACATATTCAAAGTTTTTGCTAATTTTTGTCTTACAGGGCCTTAATACAAATTTGTTCTTTGTGGAACACAACCATCCAGAAGAAGAGATCAAAGATGGGAAGAGCCATCAGAACCGACATGAGGCCATGTTTGTAGTTTCCCTTTGCCGGTACCTCCTGTTTCAGGACTACAAACCAGAGCAAATTACTATCCTCACAACCTATACTGGCCAGCTCCACTGCCTGCGCAAACTTATGCCCTCCAGCGAGTTTTCAGGGGTCAAAGTACACGTGGTGGACAAGTACCAAGGGGAAGAGAATGACATTGTCCTGTTGTCTCTGGTCCGCAGCAACACACAGGGCAAGGTTGGCTTCTTGAAAATCCCCAACCGTGTCTGTGTAGCCTTGTCACGAGCCAAGAAAGGTCTCTACTGTATCGGCAACAGCATAATGCTGGGCCAAGTCAAACTGTGGAGCAACATCTTCCACACCTTGAGAGAGAAGGGTCAGATTGGCAGTGCCCTGACCCTGTGCTGTCAGAACCATCCAGACCAACAGATCGAAGCCTCCTGTGCTGAGCATTTCAAAGAAGCCCCTGAGGGGGGCTGCAAAAAACCTTGTGAGTTCCGTTTGGATTGTGGCCATGTTTGCTCTACAGTCTGCCACCCTTATGACCCTGAGCACAAGAAGTACAAGTGCAGCAAGAAATGCCAGAAGATTTTATGTGATCTGGGACACAGGTGCACATTAGTGTGCCACAAAGCATGTCCCAAGGAGTGTCCAGTGAAGGTTGAGAAGATCATACCTAAGTGTCAGCACAAACAGATGGTTCCTTGCCACCAGGACCCAGAGAAGTTTGTATGCAAGGAGCCTTGCCAGAAGATGCTCCAATGTGGACATCAGTGTGATTCATTTTGTGGGGAACCATGCACCAGTAGGTGCAGAGTGAAGGTCATGTTAAAACTGAGCTGCGGACACAGCCAGCAAGATGCTTGCTATTACAAAGGAGTGGGACAGGAGCCCTACTGTAGGACCTCATGTAACCAACAGCTAAAATGCGGCCACAACTGTACTGGCAATTGCCACAGATGCTATCAGGGGCGTTATCATGTCCCCTGTTCCCGCCAGTGTGACCGTCTCCTGATTTGCTCCCATAAGTGCAGGGAGCCTTGCACTCGTGCCTGCCCCTCCTGTCGGATGCCCTGTGAGAATCGCTGCATCCACAGTAGGTGTAGCAAGCCGTGTGGCCAGCCCTGTGCCCCTTGTGTTGAGCCCTGTGCTTGGCAGTGCCCTCATCAGAGCTGCAGTAAACTTTGCCATGAGCCATGTGATCGCCCACCATGCACCCAACCCTGTGCTAAAACCCTGGCCTGTGGCCACCCCTGCATAGGCCTGTGTGGAGACAAATGTCCAAATAAATGTCGCATCTGTGATCATGATGAGGTCACCGAGATTTTCTTTGGCACTGAGGATGACCCTGAGGCCTACTTCATTCAACTAGAGGACTGTGGACACCTCATTGAATCCACAGCCATAGACAGATACATGGGGATGGACGACAACCAGCCGGCTCATGAAGAAGAGCAGGTGGCCATAAAACTAAAAGAATGTCCCAAGTGTCGAACCCCAATCCGCAAGAACCTCCGCTATGGATCTCACATCAACCGCAGTCTGGCTGAGATAGAGAAGGTAAAGGAGAAGATAAATGGAAATCAGACAGATATTGCAGAGCAGAGGATGGCCCTTAAAAAACAATGGAGAGACGAGGAGGACATTCTAAACTTTCTGCCGACAAAATACATTATACACATCAGAGAGAGATTGAGAGCTCCCCATCTCACAACAAATGACCTGAGGGTCCTGGAAAACCAGATGGCTTTCCTAACAAGAGTTGACAAGCTACTGAAGATCCAAAGGGAGCAAATGTCTTTCATGCAATGCCTCAGTTCTGAGAAGAATGTTGAGGAGTTCCTGAAGTGGCTCATCGACCCCCAGCAGAAATTCACTGACCAGCAGGTCTCTGATTTGCAGAGTGAGCTGGTGAGACTCACCTTCTTGGCTGAACTCAATGCCCGTTGTGAAATGGCAGACAAAAGAGGACAAAGTGCTAAAGTTAAATCTGAGGTAAATGCTATAAGAAAGGTTCTGGAAAAGCTTGGCAAATTCACTGAGCAAGATGAATGCCTGGTGAAGCAGGCTTTGAAGGATCTGGAAGACAAGCTACCACGCACAGGCCTGGGGATCACTGACAAAGAGAGACAGATGATTGTCTCAGCTATGAACATGCCACTTGGACACTGGTACAAATGTCCTAATGGCCATGTCTATCTTATAGCAGACTGTGGAGGAGCTACGGTAAGTCGGCGCTGCCCTGATTGTAATGCTACTATTGGTGGGGCAAACCATAATCTGGCCAGTGGCAACCAAGTAGCATCAGAAATGGATGGGGCACAGCACGCTGCTTGGTCTGAGGCCAACAACATTCTAAACTTTGATCCAAATAACTTCTGAAATCCCATCTTGAAATGGTATGCTTTGCTACCGAAGGTAATAATCTGTGACATTTTCATATTAATGTCAATTTTTTTGCTACTCTGTATCACAAATTGATATCACACAATAATGAATTTACCTATACCCAGTTCAGACAAGCTTTTACATTTGCTGCTCTAAACATCTGGAGTAGGCAATGGTTTCTCGGGAAAAATCTTCTGGTGCACAGGAAGTGATGTGTTGAATGTTCAGGCTGTTACTTCTCACTAGAGACTACAGCCCATGCTCGTCTGTTTGGGGGTGTGGCAGGTGCTATCAGTCCAGTAACGTCAAGGTACTGGCGACACTGGTGCAAATCACTGGGAACACCACAGAAATGACCACTTAGCACCAAAGTCATTCAAAAGAATTTAAAATTGTATTATTAGATTATGAATTTAAATGTTCGATTTTGAATTTCAATACATTTTGATACATGTATATAATATCTTAGCTTTAATGTAGTGCAATAAATTAATTCATTCAAAACTTAACATGCTGTATGCACATGGTATACTGTCAATGTGCTATGGGGTGTTGCTGTGAAGTTTTTTTTTTTTTTTATCATCAATTATGTTTCCATGTTTTAGTCTTGCATCCTGATAGGGAGGACAAATTGATTTTATATGCAATATATCTATACTGTTTGCCAAAGGCTGTAAGAGTTTGTTAAATAATAAAGACTATAATCTCTGATATTTTCAAGACTCCTGTGTAAGTGTAAGTCTACTGGTGCCTTAACAATAGGTGGCAGTAAAACACTGTTGAAGAACAAATAGAGAAATTACTTCATATTAAAACATACTTGCAACTTTCTCAAAAGACATAAGAGGTATTTGAACCTATATGCACATTCCTTTTTCATTTCACACACACATACACACACACATGCATGAGAAGAAATATTGTCAGGGAAAGCAGTACATTCAGATAGCAGGTTCCTAAAGATATAATGGGGTGAAATTGAATTACAGGTAGATATGGAAGTCTGTGTGAGCTGAAGTGCAGAATAGACTGGCTAGGTCCAGAAAGGCAGATTGTGGTTTTATTACTTGCTACTTGTATATGGGCCTTCATAGGCTGAGGGCGTTAAGCTAAGCAGAAATGATTAACACAGAATCCTGGAATGCTGCATACAAGTACATAGGTATTTCACACACACATATGCACACACACCTACACACACACACACAGAGTACAAGGAAACAGCCTCAGAAAATACCGTTTATGCATCATTTAGAGAGTTGCAGTTATTAACTGCATGGTAGGAGATATTCTATCTTTCTCTCTGTCTCTCCCTCTCTCTCTCTCAAGAGTTAATCATTGGTGTCTCTAACAGAACATCTTTGGCAGTGAAACCAAAGCCCCAAACCTGAAATGGCTACAATTCCTCTCCGCAAATGCAGGACTCAGTCGCTGACTTTCATTTTAGCATTTTGCAACAGCTTGCATCACTTTATTACATGATGAATGTGTCCCTGTCACAAAATCAGCTCCAATGCAAACTGTGCTCTCCGCGGAAAAAAGAACAACAAAAATGTGCTGTCAAGACAAGTGGTAAAAACGAGCAAACTTTAAACGGATGCCACTCTGTCAGTATTTATAGGGTTCAGGTATCAGGCTGAGAGTTGGACTAAAGGAGGCACTGCAGAAAAATGGTAATATCCTACAGGGCGCACTGTCTCATCTATCATGTCAGGCGGCCTTAAAGGATGTTATTGTCAGAGTTTCAGCAAGTCTGGGCCTGCATTAAAACCTACAAAGTCGTTCTCTCCCACTGTACAGTATGTGGTTTGATCACTGTCTCTAGCAGAACTGATGTGACTGGGTGGGTGGAAACAGCAAACTTGAATCAAGGAGGAGCTGACACACCAAGCACTGATCTGTGAAGAGAAGAAAAATACTGCAGGGAATGTTAAAGGTAACATCGTAAAAGGAAAAATCTCCTTAAAACAAAATTCACATAAGTTACCCGTCTGATCTTGGACAGTACAATCAATATTTGTGAACTTGAACAATTCTCTCCAAAAACTAGCAACAAGAAAGCCAAGACTATGATGTCAACAAGAAAAAACTTTGTGGATAGGAAACTTGCCAACACTGCGACAGTACACTGCTCTATCTTTCACCTAGATGGGTAACAAATTGTTTCTGGCAACAAATTGTTGGTGTAGTCCACAAAGTCTTTTCAATGACACAACTCGGCAGAAAGTAGCCTTTCACTTGATGACATCACAGGCTAGAGTCTTGGCTCTCCTATTTAGTGTTAGAGAGAAGTGTTAGAGAGAATCGGAAAAATACATGCAAATAGATTTTTCATTATGGATTACCCTAACTCGCAATAAAGATAACGCACTGAATAACAGACTAGCAAGACTATTTGCCTGATTACAGGTGTGAGGCAACTTGGTATTGAATAATTAACCACAATGATTCAACACAAATAACACAAAGGAGCATGGAATTATTGAATTCAGGGATAATGATTTTACGGGAAAATATATGTGCTTTTTTTTGATTGAAGATATATGTTGGAATTGTTCTAAAGGAACTTTCACTACCTAGTTTTTTTTGTTTGTTTGTTTGTTTGTTTGTTTTTTTGGTCAAAAGGAAATCCCGCAGTGGAATTCATGTTATTGTCAGAGCATCCCAACACAATTGGTGGACAGTATCAGACTCCCTGTGTGTGTGTGGTGATTACATTTGATGTGTATTCATTTGTTAAATGGTTTTACTAGATAATTTCATGAGTCCATTCAGGCAGGGTTAACTCTTTATTTCCATGACTTGTTGAAATGAATATTGTCAGGCCTGGACCTGACTAGCACCCCAGAGCGGAGAGTCAATCCGCTTGAAAGTAGAGTTTGCTGAGCAGTGTTTACTTGATACTGTCACCACAGCAAATCACCACAAATCACGAATCCACAAACTTGCAGCCAGTTATCAGTCATTGCTTGAAAAGAAAAAGGAAGCTCTTTCTCTGACTCTCATGACTTTGTATTGACATATTAATGATAGGCTACTTATATTTGACAGTTTCAAACTGACTGGGATTAACAGCAAAAGAGAATATAACTTAACTTTAAGTTATATTCTCTTTTGCTGTTAATCGTTTTGCTGTTAAACGTATCCAATTTGGTTAGAAATAGCAGAGAAATAATCAAGATGAGCTCCACAAAAACATTTTTTTCCCCATTAAAGGACAGCATCAGTGATGTCTTTGCAGTAAAATTGTAGCCAGCAACAACAGCTCAATATTACTCTATCTTAGTGACAATGCATCAAGATATGCTTAAGGTCTCTTTCCCCACCAAGGTTCACTTTTAGCAGTTAATTGACAAGAGACCTGGAAATATACTGCAAGGGAGAGAGACGCAGCTTGAAAGCAGACCAACAAGAACATGTGAGGTCTGCAAAGACAAGAGTCTTTTCAGTTACCCAGACTCTGGGCACCAAATTATCCTTATCCTGTTGGTTGATTATTAAGAGACGTTTCAGCTGTAAACCCAGACACAAGGGCTATATGCACAGCAAGAACTGCCAGTATTGTGTTTGCTGCAAGGGTAATGGGTTTGTATTATCAGAAAATTGTTCATTAATGTTCACTTGGTGGCATTTCATCAGCAAAGCTAGTTGAGGCCCAACATTTTTGCCTTGTCAGTGGAGGCCTTCAGCTGACAGTCATATCCTAATAAGCTCTATTATATACAAAAAATGTATACTGTAGTGTGTGATACAGTATAAATGTTGTTGAGAGAAAACAGCCTTGCCCTTAAAGCAAAACAAAGTCACTAAAGATTAGCTCTCAATCCTGTGTCAACTTCAGGCATCTTCATGTGTTGCTGTAACCATGTTTCTGAGTTAAATAATAAATGAGTGGATGTTTACATGGTTGTGGTCCAGAAAAGTTCTTGCTTTTAACTTTTTTGCTGCACAGCATGTTGTGAGTTGAGAAATAACTGCAACTTGTGCAACTATGTTTAAAGGATAATGTCACTGGATTTGACATTTAGTTTGTTTTGCTGCAAAAAAGATTCTACTTTATGAAATTTCCCAATCGATTTCAGTTTTTGTGAATAAGTTGTGAGATCTCAAAATCTAGGGAATGCAACAATGTCATGGAACTGGATTGCCTGAGAGGGTTGAGAGAAAATTTCATGAAGAGTTAAAAAAAAAAAAAAAGATGTAGATGTACAGTGACATGACTGTCCATACATTTTTCTTCCAACCATCGAAAGAGGCCGTCTGTCTGTGAGATGCAGTGTTTCTCATATCGAGTGCCACAAAATAAAAAGTTGGTCTATGTATAGAAATTTATCTAAATCGATCTCTGATGTGCCATGATGTCACATCACGTCCTGTCTGACGTGGAGATGCACAGACCAGCAGCATTGTACTCAATCTGACAGAACCGCATGTGTGAAAATAAAAGTGCAACTTTAAATTCCACAATTTGCTCGTAATGGGATTTGTAAACAGTAACCTGATAACTCGTCTTCTGCTGCTCTACAAATTTTAACATCATAACCTTGTGGTTTTTATGTAACTTTAGTGGAATTAGTTAATTTAACTGACAACCGTGTGACAATGTTTCATTGCATTGAATTGAAATTAAATGAGTTGAACACTGTCGGTCTGTCCAAGATATGTGCTTGTTTTTTAACAGACAAAATAGCTTAAATTAAGCTTCTTGATGAATCCAACACTGAATATAAAATCAATCAACTTACATGACACGTCTTCTCTTATTTAGAACACAGCCTTTGAACATTTGTTTTCCTCTGTGTGTCTGCCGTTCTCTGTAGCTTTCCCCCTGCGGCTCCACTCGCCCTGGCTTTTACAGCTCGTTTTTAGGCTTTTTTGAGTTTGTCACGTAAACGCTGCATCCCATGGCCTCTGCTGTCTCCCTCCAGGAATTGAATGCTTCGCCGCGGTCTACAGTAGCTTACCAGAAGTTGTTCTGAGGAGAAGGTACAGGCAGAAATTTGAGGCTCCCTCCAATTCCCAGCCCTCCTTCATATCTCATTACATCTGGCCAATCGCTGCAGAGGTGGGCGGCATGTTTGGACGTTTCTGTTTTGGAGAGTCACGTTTTAGAACTGCACCCCTCCCCAAAAAAAACTGAAGCTGTATCCGAACTTCAAAACACTTCTGAAACCCTCTCAGAACTAAGCATAAACCAGCCTTCAGGGAATGCATTTTCATGATGTCCTGTGATTGCATTTTCCAATATCTGGAGAGCTCATTCCAGAAAAATGATCCACCTAAAAGTCAATTTCATTCAAATTCCCCCTTAATTCTTTTTTTGCCTTGAGTGGTGGTAGCCACAAATAAAAGCTCCAGTGCAGGGGAAGGTTATAATCCTCAAAGCCCTGTGTCCTCCTGGCACCCTTTCTAAGGCTGCCAACGCTGGCAGCAGAAGGTGCCAGAACAAAGGGCCGTTGGGCTAACAAAGGCCTGTTAAAAACAAGTTATGACAGGAAGGATAGTGATCACCCTTCTACTAAGTGCCTCCTTACTCTCGTTTGACTCAATTGCCCCTCTCTCCCTGGCCTCAATTCCCTCCAAAAGTGTTGGCAACCTCAGGTGTGAGTTTCTCTGACTGAGCGGGCTGATCACCAGGCTTTTCCTCTCTCTACTCAACTGTGGCAGGCTCTTTTAGCCTCAACTGGCCCTCCATTCCTGGCCATGATTCCCCCGGACACTCTGGGTTTCTGTTTACCATGCTGTTCACTTCCCACTGGACTGCACTGGATTGATCCCCATCTACCGGACCAGAGGGACAGAGAAAGCCACACAAAGAGACACACAGAAAGACACACACACACACACACACACATACACACAGAACAAGAGAGAAAGAGATTAAATCGAGTGAGAATGGGTCAGATTGGATGAGAAGGGGATGTGCTGGACTGACTGATCCGCTTTCAGTCCACCAGAGACAAATGCACTCGTCAGAATACAGAGAGAGAGGGAGGGAGAGAGAGAGAGAGAGAGAGAGAGAGAGAGATCATATAAAGTGGGAATGGGTCAGATTGGGTGAGGAGGCAATGGACTGGTTTGATTGATCCTCTCTCCACTGGACCAGAGAAAGCGATAGGAAGAGAGATATACCGACAGAGTCAGACAGGAAGAGATAAGCAAGATGAAAAGAAAAAGCAAAAGCATGGCGACTATGGTGGTAGAGGTGAGAGAATGGAGATTAAAAACTGAAGGAGGAAACAGAAGCACAAAAAGAGAGAGAAACAAAGTGAGATGGTGAGGGACTTGAATTAATAAAGTGGCATGGCTTGAAGAGCACAGAAAGTGACCACTGCCATCACTTCAATCATTCTGTGCTTACCAATTAACTACAGTCCCCACATCTCTTGGCTCGGAGTAATTGTGTTCAATTTCAGCCAGAGTTCTTTCTTTATTTTTAAACGAAAGTCATTTAAAAAACATTCATTGACATTCTGTGCTGGACTTCAATTCTTCGCTTTATCCTTGTCTAAACACCAGTGCTTAATTTGTAAATGATGAGGTCCCAGAACACCAAGTGGTCGGTGTTCCCGCGAGTCGGTGTGGAGGGAAAAAGTTCCGGAACAGATCAAGACAACAAGCGCATTGGAGGCACGGTGGTGCTCAGTGCAGCCATATAGCTTACTGTAGACCTAGCAGCCTAAACATTACTAAATGACCGACTATATGACCTTAGAGCTCCGACTACTGGGGACTTATAACAATATTTGATTATTGTATAGGCTACATAATGCTCATTTTTACAAACCTGCCCTTCAAGTAGTAGACTAAAGATATAACTGCACTGTGCACAACATAAAAATGCCCGTATACTTGGCTGTGAGATATCCTAATCATACATAAACATATCAAGGAAACTGCAATGGCTTCAACCATTTACCAGACAAATTCTGGCTTGAGTAGTTATGCATTAATATTCAACACAAATACTTTCATAGGATATCTATTTTAAACGTAGGAAACAATGTCAGCGAATAATGAAATGACAGCAATAAAACATATCATGGTCATGCCATGCAGCTAGAAGTAGACCTAAATGCGCACACTCAGCCGGACCGCGCTGGTTTTGAAATGCCCACATTGATGTGGGGCTTACAGCCCTTCACGTCAACCAATTATATTACCAATTATTTCTGGACACTCAACATAACATGCGCAATTGCCCACATATTTAACTGTGGGATTCCAAATAATAATCCAATAATAATCCGCACTCCAAATAATTTGTTTTCATCTATGCAAATATGAATGTAGATGTTATTGTCCCAACAGAGAACTGTAACACGTTTACAAAAAAAAAAAAAAAACATGCTTACCTTCCACACAGCGAACATATGGACAGCAAATTCAACTGTCTTTTAGCCATGACGATGTCTGAAGTTTACCATAACACACTCTGCAGAGCAGCTCACTCATGTGACGTGATTACTATGCGCTTGCTGCTACTTTCTAATAGGGTAATCACCTGTCTTCATATGGAAATGAGCCAATTCGGTTTTTGCAGTGGAGGGGAAAGGAAGAGTCAACCACTGGGATTATTACATGGCAGACAAAAAAAAAAAAAAACTTTCATGCCACCAGAGGTGCGGGTCCATGCAAATAAGTACCAGAATGCAGGTACTCCAAAACCGTGAGGTGCCGGATCCTGTTCCGGCAGGATCCGGCACAAATTAAGCACTGCTAAACACTCAATCTTCTCTCCAGCACAGTAACCGGGAAACGGCATGTACTTCTTTTAGAGTCTGTTTGGATTGAGTCAGAAGCCAGCGAGAGCCCTGATTAAGAGCGGTTTCTGTTTAGAAGCCGGCAATATTTCAGATACACGACCAATGATTTTAATTCGTGCTTAATTGTAGCTTGGGCAGTACATTAATAACTTATTACCGTGGCCCCCTCTTGAGATACTAGCCAGGCAACTACTCACGGAGCATGTGTCATCACGTCAAAACTTTGATTAAGGCAGTGGGAAAAGTGCAGGCCCTGATCACATTTTCATTCAGTTTCCAGGCTGATTTAAATGTAAATTCATTTCTATTTCAGCCCCTCCCTCCTCTGACAGTCTCTTGGTAGGAGGGAGGGAGTGGAAGGGAGGAGGGTGATTCTGCCCAGGTAAGCATATTTGGTTTGTGAGTGTGTGTTTGATTCTAAACTAATTTGAATAACTGTGTGAAAGCCAATTTGGTTTAATTGAGCCCAGCTCTTCTGAACACCTGCAACTGGATTAGTGACTGACATTAAGTTGTTTTGCTGCACTGGGCCTCCAAGTGCTGCTCCTGCCGCTTCATAACTTTGGATTTAACTCAACATTTTTAATACAACACCATATGTGCTTTACAGAATATGCAATGAGCTTGGTTTGGTGTGTCAGAGAGCAGCAGTGAAATATGGCCAAGAAAGTGGAAATAATACCCTGGCTAATCCATCCTACTCTGCTCCGCCTGGGTGCTGTGACAAAGGTGGTTTATTACCATTACCATCAGTGTATGATTATCAATATGTATTAGGGCATCTCACCATCGAGCAAAGCCCCAATAGGCCATGACAGGCCTTAAACAAACTATGTTCCTGCTCCATCGAGGGAAAACATTAAGCAAAGATGCACATCCCCCTGGCGCCACCCCAGCACAGCTGAATCTGCCAGAGAAGTTGAATGGGTATTTGTGTTAGCGGGTACAGCCCAGCACACACTCTGTCCTGGTCTCTGTCTCAGCTTTTCGTATGCCTGTGTGGCTGTATGATTTGTGCGCTGCCATATCCATTGATCCGCTCCAATTCAGAACTATTACTGCTGGCCAGCCCTCTTCTTTTACTGCCTTTCGTTAAAAAATGGTTGTCAATATGCCTCCTTATGCCAGGATGAATGACACCTACCACTGACAGTACATCGATCGGTGATTATTTCGCTCTGAATAGGTCTGAAAAATTAAGGGAGGAATGAAAATCATACATGTTTCATATTTGACATTATTCATAAGCCATTTCCTTTTGGTTTCATTGCTTATTTTGGATTGCAGTGAAAATAATTTGTTACGACAATACCACCTGATGGTTTGAATGAACACCAGGGCTCACACCAGGGTTCAATACTGTGCAGTCCATTTTGATTGGTTCACTTTATTGCAGTGATCGTGTCTGGGTTTTCCACTGTCTCTGTCGTCACCAGCCGAGTGAGCCACCGGCCACGACCTCTCCCGTCGGTGTCCTGAGCAGTTCTCCCGGTCTGATCTGTGGGGAGCCTTAAGAATAGATCGAGGGGAGACCAGCACCCCAAGAATCATACCTTCATGCTCACACGGTCAATAATCCCTTTCTTAATGATGAGTCCTGTAGTGAGAAACTCTGCACACACAATCAAATGAAAACACAACAGCACTTATATATTGAAATATTGAAGTCAGGCTCATCATAAGGGGATCCAATCGTCCTGAGTTAGTCATATCATGAAAACCCCCTCTACTTTTCCCGCGTACGTCCTCAGGCACACGATTTACCTACTGAAACCATGCTGGCGGTCTTCCAAGGTTCTCTCTCTCTCTCTTCTAGGGCAGTGGTTCCCAACCTCTTTTGTCTTATGTACCCCTTGAGCTGTTTTGCCATGCCCCCTCACTCATGCATGTTGATGATTCTCCTAAATTTGTTCTATTAAACTCATATTAAACTTTTAGTATCTAACACAACTGATTATTAAATGAAAATCATTTGAATGACTCCCCTTTAATACAAAGACATTTACACTTATTGTGAGTGAAAAAATAATATTCACTCACCCAGTAGCAGTTTCAACTCCTTCTCATCAGTCACCTGAGCTTTAATGAGACACTTGAGCTTGTTTGTCTTTCATAAGCTTTGATAGTTCTGGGGGCAGTGTGGCAACAGCTGTTACCCAAAACTATGGTTGCAGGGAGAATGAGATATTCAACGATAGAATGTGGCTTTTTTGACTTAGCCACAAGTAGTGACACAGCATAAGACGCCTCCAGTGCTTTGCTTGACACACTAGTCGCTTTCTTCAGTGTAGTCTGACTTCTGACAGTTTTCGATTGAAGAAGTCATCAGTTTTACCAAGTCTTTCTGAGTGTTTGGTGCTCTGGTGCCGCTGTAGATGGGCTAGCTTCATTGAATTATTTATCAGGACTTCGCTGCAAAGAAAACACTGTGGCTGCGGTGGATCCGCGGACATACAAGTAAATCCATACAAAATATATTTTTCACTTAACTGCCGGTGTTTGGGCTTAGCCTCTTTTTTCCTTTTGTCACCGGGCTCCCCTAAACCTGAATACAGAGCGACAGCAACTGGATGTTTGAGCCATTTATCCATGTTTGCTAGCTAGTTGGTTTGCGGGCAGTTTTGACATGCGTGAACGTGACCTCTTCATAGAGTAGTGTAACAGTTGAGTTGACACCTACCGGGGGGGAACTGGTTGCGGCACGCACGTACCATTTTAGCAATGGGCTTATGAAATGACTTGGAATATTTTTTTTTATTATTTTGGAAATAAATTGTATTCCCCAATCTTTCCACATACCCCGTGCAAGCTGCTCAAGTACCCCTAGGGGTACGCGTACCCCTGGTTGGCAATCACTGTTCTAGGGCCTTGGCCATCTTGAGCTCCAGGGTTGCAGACATACCTGATTGGATGGCTATGTAGGTGGGACAAACCTACTTATGACGAGCATTACAGAGAGCGACCACAACTACCAAAATGGCAGCACCATAAATGTACACTCACCTAATGCAGATATGCTGCTGACAGGGGAGTTCCTCTGTCTTGTCAATACATTTCTCAAGTTATTTGACCCGTCGTTATATAGATTTTAAGACTTGAAATCCCTGAAAAGGCTTACGCTGTCAAATTAAACGTCCCCTGGAATACTACATGACAGTTGCCTCCTGCCTTGTCCAGTCTACTGTTGTTGCTAGGCTAACATTAGGTTGGGGTTTTATCACTCGTTGAACATTCATTATGTTTCCCTACCTGACGTGGCAATGTGTATTAAAGTAGACACTCTCCCAGATGGTTTCTACATCACACTATTACATTATCCAGTTGATCATACCAAATCAACCAAAGGTAGCTAACAAGAATCAGAGAGTTGTGTTTCAAAAGAGAAAGTCAAACTTTTGCTCCTCTCAAGCATATGTAACATGTTTGAAAAGGTCTGACCATATTTCCATTGACTACCATACGATTTCCACATCCTGCCTTGAGAGTGGCCTTTAGTGGAGTTGGCTTGGAACAGACCACTAAAACCACTTAGAGAGACAAGAGATGAGAAGATGATTACTACTGTCAGTAAGCCTTAGCCTGTCTGACTGCTCCTTTCCCAGCGGGGAGGAGATGCCAGTTGTCTTGTTCACACTCTTATACTGAGCTCAGTTCATTGAAAGCATGTTTGTTCCAGGATTATCTTCATTCCATTGATCTATTGTGACAAAGGAGACATTAATGCTAATAGGCTTTTGATAACACCATAGCCGTACATTACCTTTGCCTCAAACAAACAAGATATCTATGGTAAATGCTCATCCAAGATTGCTTTACAATAGATAAGAACATTTAACATCATATCCTTTGTATTGATGATTAAGGAATGTAGCTCTGATTTGTAATTATTTATGACAACAGATTTAGCCCATGTCTCCCACATTAGGAACCTAACATTATACAAATAATTCCCCCTATTTCACTGAGATATTTAAGCCTGTGAGGCTTCAGGCCAGGCTATTTGCTAGACCTGCACTTATTATATATCTTCCCATTGCCCTTCATAGCACACCTCCAGCAAATATGGCGTACTGTATGAGTGACATGCCAGCACCTCAGCTCAGTTCAGCTCAGTTGAATTCAGGTCATTTGGAGTTGGAGTGATTCAGTAGTGCAAAAACCTGTAAGGAGAGACAGATAACCTTGAGGTTTTCACACACCCATGAGGTAATTGGTGCTGTCTATATGCAGCAAACTTGTTGATTGTTTGAAGGCCCAGGTAAACATTAAGTTCATAAACTCCTGCAGTACATTTTTTTCCTGAGACTGCTTTTCATCACCAAGATCAACACTCATATTTTGACCTACAGGTTGCTTTCACTCATGCCATTTTGTGTCCCCAATTGAATATCCAAAATACTCCTGTATGTCCCCAATACTACTGTATGTCCCCAAATACTTGCCACAGAATAGCACAGAAGCCATGACATTAAATGGAATCCAATGAATTCTGCATGCGCATAATAGAGATGACATTAAGTTGAATCAAAGGGTTGTAAACCTATAAGGGATTGTTCCACTGTGAACACGTTTACACTGAGGCAAGCCTCAAGTGCAGCATTATAATTTGCTCCAGCACTCCCCCTTTACACTCTCATAACTTTATGTGGCAGAATGGTGCAGCAAATATTAATAGGTCTACAGCAATAATAGTTATACGTCTATGGTATATGGATGAGACTTCACCCATATACCTGGAGAAATCTGGGCATAGTCTTTCTCTGTCTCTCTCTATCCAGGATAAACTGAGCAGAAATGTTCTGCACTTTGGGCACTGTGCGAGCGGAGAGAATGAATTGGGACAGCTGTACAGGCACAGATAGTCGCATTGTGCGGCGACAGCAAAAAGCGCCTCAGGAGCACGGGATCCAGGAGAGAGGCCGTGGAAAAGCCCTGTGTCAGACCTTTTACTGACACAACACTGCTTGCGCTGACAGAGCCTCGTCACACACCTGATCGCCACGGCGACGGTGGCCAGCGAGCTACAGAATGACACCATCTGCTAATGCCCAGGTGACAATTAGCATCCATGGACAGACAGGTCCAGAAAAAAAAAAAAAAAACCTAAACCTGCTCAGCTCAGCTTTGTTCATCTCTCACCTGTTCATGATGCTGCTGTGGTGGGAAAACCTCACAACTCCAAAGTTCCTCATGTTCCAATGTTGCAATGTGCAATATTTTTCCTTTTTTTATACTTAAATTGGAAGTTCATATGGTCGTTTATGTGCTGAGTAAGATTCATAACCCCAGAGCTCAGGATAGCAGTTCCAAACCGATGGCATAATTTTAAAAAACGTATGGACGTCAAGCTGAAAACGCTGTTTTGCTTACTTCTTGAAAAGTTGACTTTTTTAAATACTAAGTTTTCATCCAACGTCAGGATGGTGTGACAGAGGGAGAGAAAAGTAGAAAGCAGTAGAAGAAGAGGGAGAGAGGGAGGGAGAGATGGGAGATGGCTGAGAATAGTTCAACACTGAGGTTACGAATATATGAACGATTGGTCAGCTAGACATTATATTTAGAAAGTACAAAATGTCTGGGAAAATATTGAACATGACAGTGTAAAGCTGTAGAATACAGACTTTGTCTGATTTTAATATTGAATCAAATAATTTATCAATGCGATTTTTATAAGTTTCTCTCTATGCTTCTCTCTCTGTGTCTTTGTGTGGTGTGTGCATGTGCATGTGAGTATGCAGTATATAAAGTGTGCGTGTGTGTGTTCAAATTAAATTTGAAAAACAGTTATCAAAAAAGTTGTAGAATGTGGATTGTAAAAGGGTCAAGTTGGTAGCAAAACGATGCTGACAGCTGCTGCTTAGAGGCGGTGCTGGGACTGTTAAGAGTGTGCTAACAGTGAACTGTACTGGCCCACTAGAATTCAAATAAGTAACATTGATGACAGTAGCAAACTGTGACAGCTGTGCTAGTCAGAATTTGTGAATGTCTGAGCTGCATTTAATATTGTAGAGCACTGTAAATAGAATATTTTCTCTACATGCTTCTACTGTCTGTGCCTTTTTCATGGAAGGTTCATTCAGATAACAGAGGACAGGGAAATCAATTAAACAGCTTTTAAAATTAACAGGAGCTAAAGAAACTTACTAGCCTGAGGCTGAAATGATGGAAGACTTCCAAGTACCACCGTGCATATGCATGCAAACACAATTCAAGGTTACAACCAAGCACTGATAAACAAAACTTCCATTTCTTGGCCTTTCTCGTCAATCACACACATATCAGAAGGAGGGACATAATACCAGGCGGTAGCTGTAGTGACTAATTCATTTTACACTTTTACTTTTC
Organism: Centroberyx affinis; assembly: GCF_046629955.1. Taxonomy (NCBI): domain Eukaryota; kingdom Metazoa; phylum Chordata; class Actinopteri; order Beryciformes; family Berycidae; genus Centroberyx; species Centroberyx affinis. The sequence continues at coordinate 51,564 of NW_027279605.1, forward strand.
TTTTTTGAAATTACATTTCCTCGCCTGGGGTTATATACACACATTAATCCGGCACTCGGCTGAGCCAATCAAGGAGTCAGTATTTCAGGAGGAATTAGGGGCAGTGGCATCATCAGACTTGTAGAAATGACTGTTTGACTGCCTCTTGTTTCCAGCTTTTTCCTGGCCCGGTGGGGCAAGAGGTTAATTGTGATGTGCTTTGGAAAAGGGATGGGTTTGGTAGCGGTAGGAGAGGCTGTAGATGAGAGTAAAGTGTTTTGTGTACCACCTATAGGCCAATGTAATTATCTTTCATGTTAATCTTACATTCAAGAGGGAGGAGCCCTCTTGTATTCTGTGGTGGAGCAGACAACTGCTGTGTTTTAATTGTCACAAGAATGATAATTAATGATCTCTTCACTTTGTTATGTTGTGTAATTATGTCAACAAACTGTGTATACAACTTGCCCCTGTGAAAAGTTATGCAGGTTAAATGTGTAGATATGCAGTATATTGCTAAAGAAACAACCAAAACAATCACTAAGGACATCATTCATGCTATTGAAGTCTCAACACACATTATTATTGCTTAAAGATTATCTGCTTATCATTAAGGCAAACAATTAAGTTCCTTAGTGGACGATAATGTTCACTGAATGACAGGCTTGGCCAGTGGTTGCTGCCATGCATTTTCCTCATCCTGACAAGCGTAAGCAACACTAACATGTATTGTAGGTTATGAACAGCGACTACTCTCTAATTGGTTTGCAGCTGTCCGTCCTGATTTACAAGTGTATCTAAGCTGCTTTCTCACTCCATACACATTATAAACAATTGGACATAGCTTTGCCCTCCAGCTTGCACACAATTACTTTGCTTCAATCTTAGCCCTGTGTGTGTGTGTGTGTGTGTGTGTGTATACTTCCTGCGCTGCAAATAATATATGTTTACCGGAGATTAAGGACAGACAAAGACTGAAAAAAAGAAAATTCATGAAGATGTCATAGATGCCACAGTAGATGCAACTTCAGTTTTGTCATGTTTCTGTGTACGTCTTTGATATTGGTGGTGTTGAGGTCAACTGGAAAACTATTCATTTTGACAGGTGCTGTTAAGAAACCCTACATGAAGCCAATAACAATCTTGTGGAGTGTGATGTTCTATGTATGCAAAAGATTAAATATTGCTTTAAAAATACTTCTTTGGATGTATAATGTACTGAAGCTTATTTAAAACGACATACATATTAAGTTATGTATTATGTATAATTTATACATTATACTTACATACATACATAGTTACTCCATATCTATCTATCTATCTATCTATCTAGAGAGATGTAGTATCTGGCCCTGGAATATAAACCAGGTTAGTATTCTTGCCATATGGGGACCCACCAGACACACACCTTTGCCATATCTTGGGTCTTGTGTGATAGTTGAAGAAACCAAGCTCTAGTGAGCCAGATCTACCATGACCTGAAGTAATAACACAGACAACTCTGCTGACTCAGCACTCGCCCACTGATGCGTTGAGAAAAAGAAAAAAGTTGAGCCATGCAACAGATTTAAAAAAAAAAAAAAAAAAACCTGCGGCCAGTTGGGGAGGAGAAGTTTTCCATTTTAGTTTTCATTTTCATTATCTGGCTGGTGAAAGTATAAATGCCAGGAGGATTAGAGAAATTACATGGGCTCTCGCCTTTCCTGGCCCGGTGCTTATCCTCCTCTCTGCTCATCTCTCTCTCTCTCTCTCTCTCTCTCTGTCGCCACCCCCCCTTGACTTCCTTACCTTCTACACCTTGCTCTCTCTTCTCCCACCATCACTCTCACTCCCACATCCTTTCCTCCCTTCTCTCTCAGTCTCTCTCTGTCGTAGCCTCTCTCTTTAACCTTCCTCACCTTGCTCCCCATTGACTTCCCCTATTTCTTTCTATCTCCCTCACCCCTATCTCTTTTTCTCCTCGTCCCTCCGCTTCTCCTCCCTTTTTTGTGAGTGCAGCCCCTCTCACCATACCGTTGGCATTCCCCATTCGGCTCACGCTGGATCAGCACGGCTTGGCCTGGCCCCCATGGGCCCTGTTGGCCAGCCAGCTCTCAGCACAGAGAAGTGTCTTAAGAAGGGCCTCCTAATCCTTGAGATCTATTACAGATAGCAGGGCTGACACAGGCGACAGAGATTAGAGGGGGCAGATACTGACTGTATTGATTGGCCTTCTCATCCCGAGGCCAGCCCAGCTGCTTGCTCGTGTAATGGAACGCTGTAATGAATTTCAGCCAGTAAGTCAGAGCCAGCAGCTCTAAATGCATAAGGATTGGACTTAACTGAGGTAAACTGGCGATACTGCAGAGCCAGGTAGGGAGAAGGAGGAGGGCACGGGGCAGAGTGCTCAGTGGTGTAGCACTTTAAATGGAGGTCCCCGCTTCACCTCCCTAAATATGTGCTGGCCCAATGTGCCGCAATTTTGCTGAGAGGGAAAATCATTCTGCGTTTGGACCCAAGAGTGTTTTTTTTTTGTTGTTGTAATGTCATGAACTTGTGTTTTAGTGAGGCATTTGTTAGGGATTTTTCTTTGGCAGCCACATGTAGGCAGGGTTTGGGAGCCAAAAACAAGAACCAGCTGGACCACTCACTTTGCAGTCCATTCCCGGAGGTTGCAGGGCCAATTCATTTTGCGCTTAGCTTTAAAAGCCACGTGCCAAATTCCTTCATTTCTGGAATTTGATAAATGTTTGAAGTGGCTATGGCTCTTCTGAACTGGTACTTGAAATTATGATCAGTATGAAGCCCCAGTTAAACTGGCTCTTTGAAATTATGATTAATGATGGCACCGAAGTCTAATAAAAGTTATTGTTACATTTGAAAAAATGTGTTAACAGTTTCCAAGATGTAAAAAAAACAAAAACATTAATGTAATTGAGTACAATTATCATGCAGGTACAAAGTGGCATAAATGTATAGAGAGAAATGCCATGTGTTGAAATTAGTTGGGTTGAGGGGAAAATAGCACAATGCTTAAATTGCAGGTAATGGCATTGAAAACATGTATAGCGGCTATGTGACAGAAGGGCTCAGAAAATACACATAATGGCATCAATTATATATGGTGGGGGAAAAATTTCAATGTTCAAAAAATAGAACTAATGATTGAAGTCAAGTATTCACCTCAGTAAGATTTGTGACCTTACAACACAATTGGTGTGCTTACGTAAAACTCACAAGCTCGCTTCTCAGAATACACCCACCTCATACTAAGAAAACTGCTTAAAACCAGATATGTAGATCGCTAAATATAGTAGCATAACATGCATGTAAGCATGTATGTAACATACAGTAAAGGCTGCTGTTGCAGGCACGTTGTTGATTGATCTGTCCTTATGTGAAAAATATGCCACAAGCTTTTCTAGATATTATACAGGGATAGATTTGAATAGCAGCCTTAGCTAAAGAGGAATCTCGAAACATGTAGTTTTTCCAGATAAAAAAAAAAAGAGAGCTAATGATACGTTTTGAATGACATTCTAGACATGATGCATTAATGGATGATTTTCTAAGCCAATTATGAATAGTACTCTGATTAACATATCAGTCTTGTTGGCTGTGACTTATGTGGCAATGCAAAATGTTTTGCTGAGCGGGGAGTTTGCAGTTTGATCCCCAGTCGATGCAAAGTGGCCGACTGTATGTAAGTGATGCACCAATCAACTTTGACGATCTAAATAGCACAGTACACTGTTCACAAATAAGGTACATCTTAGTTGTGTTAGTTTTATTTGTTTGGATTATTACTACTTTTACACTTGCTTTTCAAACATAGAAAAGTGGAGCAGAGCTGACAGTGAGATCCCTAAAAGTAGTGTAAGTTGAGCAGCAGTTCAATATGAAAATAGATCTGAATGAAGGAAAATGATCCACTACGTCTCTCTTGTTGTTTGTTTGTTTGCTTGTTTCTTTCCTTCACTGGCTAAATTTCAATGTGCAAAATGCAAAGAGTCAAACTGAGTTCCAAAATTCTTACCTTAAAACACAAAATACTATGCGTACAATCAAACTGCACAACTCTGAAATCAAAGAGTCTGACTGACTTGCAAATGTTTTACCTAAAGACACAAAATAATCTGCTTACGTACATAGTGCACAACTCTAAATCACAAGCTAATTTTACAGAACACACCCACCTCATATTACATAATGCAGTGTTCAAATGCTTATCACTGCACATGCAGATGGCTAAATCAATTCAACGTCTATTTTCAAATGTCTTGTAACTTCCAACAACATTGCTTAGGTTAGTAGCACTACAACACAATTATTAATTACTTTGCCACTACCTAAAATGCTGTTAAACAGTATGGCCTTTCCAATATGCAGAAGGCCGATGAAGGTGGTATTGAAAGTCGTGGTCAAGGTTGTGGGCTGGTCACATGGTCACCATTACTGTAAAATCATTTTTGGTTATAGTTTTTACAATTGCTGCGGCCCAATTTTCACAGCAGAGTTTCAATGTGCAAATTTGCAAAGTGTTATACTCATTTTGCAAGACCTTACCTTAAAGGGTAACTTCGGTATTTTTCAACCTGGACCCTATTTTCCCAACTGCGGGTGTCTAAGAAACTAATGGGGACAACAATTTTTGAAATTGGTCCAGTATTGAGCGAGATCGCTTCAGCTGGCAGCCGCGAAACAGGCTGCAATGTAATCCGACGGGGCAAATGCGCACCGTCAATGTACGTCCACTAAAAGTGCTTGTTTTTGCCACTGACTGGCTCAGATTGTTATTATAAGTGTCTGACACAATATGGAAAGGACCCTATACAGAAATGAAACGTACTTCCTTACCTTTAGCTTGATCCCGTCTGTGTGTAACCAAGTCTCGCCCAAGTCCCGCGAGAGCTTAGTTGTTGCAGGAAGTCACCTGTGGAAACGTGAGTGAGAGTTGGAGAGAGGAGTGCCACCGGGAGGAGTTTGTTGTGTTGGAGTACAGAGATCGTAGCTTAGCGTTATCTAAAAGATCTAAATATTAATAATAAAAAACAACAATGGTTCGTGTTTGCGTCATTGTGCCAACAAAATGTCGCGCAACACTTCGCGCAGCTTTCACAGACTGCCTTTGTTGGATAGTGACACGCTGAAGGTGTGGCTAGTTGTGCTACAAATGGATGCCAACACTCCTGTCCATACGCTGTGCCTTGCAGACCATCGGGTCTGCAGTGACCATTTTGACTGGGATGACTACTGCCAGCCAAAGAGGAGACAAAATCCTATCCCAAAGCACTTTTTCCTAAAGAAAAATGCTGTCCCAAGAGTGGAGAGACCTGCTGCAGACAGAGTGGAGGTAATGTTATTAGCTAAAGTTATTGTGTTGTCCTGGCATCAGTACACACGGCAAAAACAATCACTAAACTAGAAAGGCACTCGGAGAGCGCAGACCTCCGCTAAGGTTCATGCTATTATTGTTTGTTTGTGAGTCGGATCCAGATCCGCTCCAAAATTTAATGGGTTCTTCCTTGGCCCATGCTACACCCTTCCACCGAGTTTCATGAAAATCGGGCCAGCATTTTTTCCGTAATCCTGCTGACAGACAAACAAACAAACGGCACCGAAAACATAACCTCCTTGGCGGAGCTAGCCAGTAGTATGTGTAAAATAGCCTATCAACTGAGTCATGATTGATTATAAAATATGTATATAGATTCATTTCCCCTTTTCAGCAGTTGACATTCATAATAATACAATAAGTGATATCAACAAGCTGAAATTATCTGTGTAATATTGTTGCCAAAGTGTGTGCGTGGTGTAAAAATGTCATATTTATGCTTATCTATTATACGACCTATACGACCACTTTTATGCCTACATTTGTATATCCTATACATTAGCAGATATCATAGAGATACTTACTGGCAATGAATGATGATGGTAGCTCTTCAATGAGTAGGAGCTCTTCATCCGTATACTCTGGCTCAAATAAATACGGGCCGCCATCGAATTCAAAGGCCTCTTCCACGTTGTCGAAATCAGGTAAATATTCAGCCATGACTTAGAAAATCTTTTAGATAACACTGAGCTACGATCTCTGTACTCCAACACAACAAACTCCTCCCGGTGGCAGTCCTCTCTCCAACTCTCACTCACGTTTCCACAGGTGACTTCCTGCAACAACTAAGCTCTCGCGGGACTTGGGCGAGACTTGGTTACACACAGACGGGATCAAGCTAAAGGTAAGGAAGTACGTTTCATTTCTGTATAGGGTCCTTTCCATATTGTGTCAGACACTTATAATAACAATCTGAGCCAGTCAGTGGCAAAAACAAGCACTTTTAGTGGACGTACATTGACGGTGCGCATTTGCCCCGTCGGATTACATTGCAGCCTGTTTCGCGGCTGCCGGCTGAAGCGATCTCGCTCAATACTGGACCAATTTCAAAAATTGTTGTCCCCATTAGTTTCTTAGACACCCGCAGTTGGGAAAATAGGGTCCAGGTTGAAAAATACCGAAGTTACCCTTTAACAAAATGCAGTGATTAGATACAAAATGCACAACTCCAAATCACAAGCTCACTTCTCAGAATACAGCCACCTCATGCAGTTAAGTACAGTGTCCCAGTGCTTATTACTAAACACGCAGATCACTAAATCAAGTCTCGTTACTTCCAACAGCATTGCTCATAAAATGCTGTACGGTTGTTTCTGACACCATGGAGCAGGCCAATGCAGTTGGCAGTGAAAGCTGAGGCTGTGGTTACAGTTCCTGTAAATTATGAACAGTATTTTTGGTTACCATTGCTGTACTATTTTTACCTTTGGCTTCTATGGGTTACTATTACTGTAAATACTGCACTGCTACACAAATGGTCACTGTTTACATTATTTGTATGGGCATATTTTGGCTGAATCTGTTATCTATATTACAGCATTACCGTTGTTCATCTTCAGCGGTTCCAGTAGGCTAAATTTCAATATAGTAACCTAATGATCTAAAATAAGCTTTACAGCAAGGCTGATGCAGAACAGAGAATGTAAGGCACAATCACTGAATGTGTTTCATCTACTTTGGCATACAGTTTGATCTCTCTCTCTCTCTCTCTCTCTCTCTCTCTCTCTCCATTTAGGCCTTATACTTCACAAGTGAAGTTGATAACCTTTTTCTCATTGCCATTTAATAACCATTAATAACCATTTCATTTCAAAATGCAGCTATGACTAAACTATTTAAATTTTCATTTGTATAGTAAACAAATTACTTTACAGTGGAATCACTTTTTCTACAAACCAGACCTGCCAGATTACCCGTTTTCGGTGGATGGGTTCCCTCAAAGTAAAGAGGATTTTACAGCATGTTTATCTTAGTCCCCATTTATTTAAAAATCTGCAGTGAGTAAGCCCGAGTGAGCACTGATATATTCAGAGGAATTACTTCACCCCTAAGGGTAAGACTACTGTAACCTACTCATAGCAAATTTGAATAAATGAGATTTAAACTAAATACTGTGTCAAATTATCTTAGGTATGAAGGATCTGAACTATTGGATACAGTTAATCTGTCAGGTATGGTTTGTAGCCCCAGTCATCCCACAGAGCATTTACTTACTTTTGCCTGTTTTTTACTTTTCAAACTAAAATCAGAATTAAAATTTACTGGGAAACAGATTACAGCTGGTGGAGTTTAGAAAAGGGGCTAAAGTGGGGCGTGTTGACACTGGTTCAAGTTCGGCCATCTTGTTCACACTGGCATATTTACAAGTTTACATATTTTGGAGTTTTTAGTTTAAACTGCTGCTAACTGCTAGATGTCTTACCATTGGTGCAACCCAAGAAGACCCTGTTACCTTCTCTGTCTGTGTATATGTGTGTGTGTGTGTGTGTGTGTGTGTGTGTGTGTCTGCATTTTTGCGTCTGTCTGTCATTTTTTCAGCCTCTTTCTCACTCCCTTATCTTCTTACTTAGGCCTCCATGCTTGGAAAGAGCAGCGACTGCGCTCTCCCCTGGGTTCAGCTTGATGCAATGGATTGCCAACAACACACAATAGCTACAAGGCCTCTGCTAATCACACTACTGATCCTGTAATTCCACCCATTTGAAACTCTTTACCTCGGTGGGCGGCATCAATAAAGTCCAAGTCTCCGTACCTTCCTTCGTTCAGCGAGGCACCCGGTGTCTCTGGGGAGGTGATTGAGACCTGCGCGCTTTCTCCACATCACAGCCTCGCTCTCTCTTTAGTATTCAGCTGCCACAGACTTCACAGGAAAGTCTCCCACATCGAGAACAAACACAGACGGAGAGTGGCTGATCGACCTTCTTCCCTTTGTCTGCTTCTCCGTGGAACAGCTGGGGTGTGCTGTGTTGTGTTGTGTTTTATGTTGTGTTGCATTGCATTGTGTTGCATTGCATTGTGTTGTGTTGTGTTGTACTGGGTTGCACTGTTCTTTCCCCTCTCTTGTTAAGCAACTCTACAAGTAAGGATTGTCACATCAGGGTACAGAACCGGGATGCAGGAGAGCAGAAGTCACAGAATGTGACTCCTATGGAATATCAATAGGGAGAATAATGGCCTGGTTTTAGAGATGGCAGGGAGTGCTCAGGTCCATTGCATAGGCTTGCAGAGCATGTAAACACACACACATCTTATTGTTCTTCTCACTATTCTAAGTAACAGCTATTACGATTACACAACTTCCTCAAGAAATGAGTTGCTCTGCCATCCTGTTACTGACTGAGATTAACTGCGACACACCTCCTTGACAATAATAATGTTTTAGTACGACAGGAGCAAACTCAGCACTGTATGCCCTCCTAAAAAAAATCAGGCTGAAATTTATGACATTACGCTTGTGTGTGCACCCTGCAATAACGCAGATGGTGCAAGGCAGCTAATGGTGGGTTTAATTTTGCTCACCACTGTGCATCGTATAATTGACCCTTTTACTGTAGATCTGTGAGGAGATGAGCTTGGAGACTCCAGAACCATAATGGGATGTGTTTGTATACCTTTTAATTAGACAAGCAGCATTAAAGAGAGAGAGGGAGGAGAAGGGGAAGTGGGAAAGAGACATATTGCAGTGAGAGATGCCAAATCGCTTACTCTTGTTTACAGATACAGACATATTGTCCTTGAATAGATATGGGCTGAGAGCGGGCATTTTAGGGTGGGGAGGACAAGGCGAGGAAGGAGGAGGAACAGGAAGAGAAAGAGTGAGGCATGGAAAGAGACACAAAAAAAGGCAAAGGAGGTGGAGAGCTGAGAATTATAGAAATGAGAAGAGCAAAATAGAGAGGAATAGGATTGACAGTGAAAGAGTCTATATCTGATGGATTTGGGGGAGAGTATCTGGGTATATGTAAGTGAGCTCTGTGTAATGTTGACAGTGGGATAAAAGTATTACATGAAAGGAGTAGAGTAGGTAGAGAAGAGCAAATGAAGTGGTGCCATTTGAAGTGGGATAGAAGAGAGTCAGTTGAACCAGAAATATGTTTTTTCTCTCACTTCAAAATTATGAGCTTGGAAGAGACAATGGAAACATTATATCTGGAAGGGATATTAAAAAGCAGTCCAGGAAAGAACTGAAAGGCAAGTGCAATTGCATAGCATGACCATACCTTCTTTTAGCCATCTATTCATAGCATTAATAGTGTGGAATGGAGGATGATAACAATATAATATGGTAATAAAGTGGACTAAGAAAGACAAAAAAGAGCAGAAAGTGATTTTCTTTGTCTATGTGGCGAAAGTGAAAGCTGCCCTCTGATTCGGCCGTTTAACCCATGTAGTAACAGCAGTTAGGCGGTGACATCACAACTGTTTTCCAAGGTCATGAAGGTTTATGCCTTTGTTATATGGGGCGTTTTGTTTTTACCAACTAAAACGTGATTTCTTCAGCTTTTTTGACAGTGTATTATTGACAGCAATTTAACAGATTACACTTCCATGACAATATTTTTGCTATACTTCATACCAAGCCTTCACCAGACCATTCATCTGTCCAGCTATTATTAGCTTCTGAAACTCACATGGACCTCTGATGAAGAGGGATTGCTATTGTTTAGACTCTCACTCTGTGGTTCATGCACTGCTTCCCATTCACTATGGTCCAAAGAGATAATACCACTCAACGAATCCTCACTGTCCATCCCTTCATTTGCTCTCATTATTAACTAGAGTAGCGATTGTGATGCTGCGGCCGCCCCCGACTCCCCCTCTTTCTCTGTTATAAGAGGCACTCTTTGCAGTTAGCCACGGACCATTAAAGTTGTCCCAAAGCAATAAGCCTTTGTCTGTGTGACCAAACAGTTGATGCTTGATAAGCGTAATCCTGGCCTGTGTTTTAGTCCCCTGAATGGTGCTGTGTGGGCTGTGAGGCCCTTCACAGAGCAGCTAGCTGGAAATTGCTCACTCTTGCCTGCCTTTTGTCTCTGGATTTGTGAGAACACTTTGAGCCGCTTTGCAGTTCTGGGGGCCATGGCCTCTGTGGGATGGAGTTTACTGAGGGCCATATTTAGTAGCTGTGGTGACCGCACAAAAACACATGGCACAGTTCCAGTTTATTTGTTCATTGCGATAGTTTTATGATGTTATTGTGAGAGTCAAGATAACTGCAGCACTGGACATGTTATATATTTTCAAATAAAGCCACTGCGTGAACTGTTTTAGCTAGCTCTATCCTTTATCTCAACATGCATCATAATGCTGTAATATGGCAAAGTCTAGAGGAAATGGTCCTCGTCCAATTTTGTGCACTTATCTACCCTAATAGTAAGCTGACATCTAATTTGTACTTGACAAACGAAAGAGTGGAGACAGGTAAGAGTGATTCATGGAACAACGCCATGATTACAGCTGTTCAACATCATTCAACATCAACATCATTAAGTTTCATCTGGGTAACCATCATTTGACGGACAGTAAGCCGAGTCTGACTGAAATGCACGTTCTGCTGGAATTACCACCGGCATACAAAAAAGGCTTGCAAATTTCTGCAGCAAAATGGTGATGACCTTTTTGCACCTCTCTGTTTTAAGATGGTCTTCAAAGTGATTTTAACATCTCTGTACTTCTTTGGGTTTTGAAGTACAAAGATAAGTCTTTCTCTCAGCGCGCTAACCCCCTAGCAGAGTATGGTCACCCACATCCTCCTAGCTTTACCCACAATCCCATTAATCGCATTAGTAAGGCTTCTCAAAGGGGCAGCAGCCAAGTTGGATTAATTGGCCTCCTCTATGCAAAGCAGGGACATAGTAACAGGAATTCAATACCAAGGAGGGTTGATGAGTGATTACAAAAACATTTCACTGCTTGCCCAAAGGTTAGCAAGAAAATATGTTACGGTAAGTGTTCTCTCCTGTGCTCTCAAAGCGAATCCTGTGCACACTCTCTTGTCTCAGTGTGCAATGACTTAGAGGTCTATGAGGGGATAAATACCTCGTTTTCTCTCACCATCTCTCACCATCACCACTTTATCACTTCCTTTTTTGTACGTTTTGCACTGTTCAGTATAGGCTCGAGCACAGCCAGTGCTTCCCGTGTGTCCCCTCTGGGTTTCCATACATCAGCCCTTGACCCATGGGAGAGGTTCAGACAGGAGGGATCATTCATTACTGAAATGTCTGAAGGGGGAAATTCTCGCAAGGCATATTTTCTCTGAATGCAGTGAATCTGCAGCAAAACATTTAGGTTAATGTGGCTGTCAGAGAGCCACCAGACAGAGTGTCACACTGTGGAGACCCTCGGTGTGGGTCTGAGAAACACTGCTGAGAAAATATGGTGGTAGAAACTAAGGCTGTATTACACATAAGGCCAAAAACACATTTGAAGCGTTTAATTTCAAAATCAGATAGTCACCATGTGAAAAATGCCACCCACAGTGCATGAAAGCAAAACTCACTATCAAATATTATTTAAGTTATTAACTATCTTGAGCCTTTTACTCGTAAAATAGTATTATTTTGGAGGATGTAAACATCTGTGTTTTTCAAAATATTGACCGAAGACCAAAATGCATCTATAGAATTTTGGAACCCGTTTTTTGGAAACAATTTGATTTTGAAACTCAAATTTGGAAATATGAAATGTTCTTGTTGACCTTAATTTAGCTTGTCGGAAACTGATTTTGCTTCCTCAGTGAACTCATCATTTGTAGAATACGACTAATCAAATTCTCCCCATTGTTTCCCCTATTTGTATTTAATAACAAGCTTGCAGTCCAACATATTAAAGATGATGTAAACATTCATAGTCCATTCAATGCACCACCTGTCAACCATTGTGGTGGGTAAACAGCATGTTGGAAATCATACCACAGATACAGCCCATGCAGTACAATGTGCCCCATATGCCTGGAAAATGCCTGCAAAATCTGAATGCTATGAATAATGTAGTGTACAGTATACAGTAAATGAGAAATGACACTTTTTTTTTTTTTTTTTTTTACCATTCTTGTATTTCTCAGTCTCAACCAGCCTTGGGTTATTTCAGAGGGCTGCACATTTATCAGTTGTCTTGAAAGAACAAGAAAAGTCAAGGTTCATGTTTTTTAACCATGAGACTTATAATAGAAAACAGATACCTGCATACATATTGTATGATAGGAAAACACCTGTCTTGAGTAGAGAATGGATAATGCACTTCCTTGTGAAAATGGATAGCAGGTGCATTACATTGAGTGCTCGGCCAAAAAGCAATGTTATACGTCACAGCGACGCAAAAACATGAAAACATGGAAATGGAAGCATTCCAAAAGCAGGAAAAAAGAAAGATCTAAATTTTTTTTTCTTTTTTTTCAGCAATGTCCTTCCAAAATACATGGCTCTGATATGTCTAATGGTTCTTCTTATTCTGCTACTATCACTACCACAACTACACCTAATAAAAAAAAAAAAAAATAATGACAAGAAGAAGAATGTAAGCAGCATCAGATGTAGTTGTTAGTTAGCGTTGATCTCTTTCCCATAACTGCGTTATTCTGTGCAAATACAACTTAGCGGGCCCAATAGTAATGCCATGTTTTCTGACTACTAATTGCGTTATCAGATACCCCCAGTGTATCTGAGACTCTCAGGCCCTTTTCTCATATACAAAGACTGTAGCTCAGGAGAGCACACTGTGGCAATTTGCATCATCTTTCCCCCCTAGCATCTGTTCCCTTTAAGGTGTTTTTGAATTAAAACTCCTTAAGATGTCATGGCTGCAGTGTCTCTGGGAGATGGGTCTCAGATGGTTGCACTCTGGAGCATTACAGAGTAAATCTGTAAGTCACTCTCACACACAGGTGCTCACACACACATTCATGCAGGCACACACACGCACACGCACACACACACACACACACACACACACACACACACCATGCCTATACCCATGCATACATGTAGCACCTTTGCAATATTTTTCTTCACAGCTTTTTTCCTTCACAATCCCTTCAATTGAATTACTTAGAAAGTGAAAAACATATAATAATGCAGAGGGACAGAAAGAGAGAGAGGTTATTTTCTTCTAAAATGATTACTTACAGGTCTTTCTGTGCCATTGGTTGTGCAACTGGTTCACTTAAACTTGCTCAAGATGCTCAGTTTGATGGAGTTGGACTTGACACCAGACCCTCTGTTTTTCTATATATACATTTTTAATCCACAGAGAAAGTAGCCAAAGGGCAGAAGTTTGTTTAAACTATCAATTTATTCATCAGATAAAAAAGCAAATTCTTTGTCTGGGCAGCAAGTGCGAGCCATGAACTCCCATGCTTATCAAACTGTATTTCATGATTTAATTTCTACAGCTGAATATGTGAAGAAGAAGTAAAAATATGTGGTGATTTAAAAAGATATGAAAAAAAACATAGGCACAACTGTACAACTTTGCATATCAAAATGTCACCATACTTTTATTGATCAATTCAGTGTTTTTGAGTGTAGCTATAGGTGGATTTGGAGCATATTCTTGTAATTAACAGCTTGTACAGTGATGACACCGAAGTTCCAACTGGTGTCTGAAACTGTGAATGTCTCCTGATGGCTACAGAAATATCAATCCAACATTTGTCTTTATAGGTGGATGAGTGATGGTGTTGGTGATGGTATTATCCTCCTCTATTTCAAGCATTCAGGCATATTTATTTGGGTATGTGGCTAGTGAGAGGCAACTATGAATTCCTCTCACTTTCCATGCGATTGCAGGGATTTATAATTTTCAGTAAAGTAGAATAAATATGTGGGTTGAACATCTCCTGAGTTACAGTCATGATACCAAATGTCAAAAAGAATTTACACATTTGTTAAATGGGAAGAAACTTTTCACACATTTGCTAAATGCTGGAAAATTCCTGTATGTTTAATAAATGTTGATAAATGGTTCAGACATTTATCAAATATTCTATTTTGCTATAACATATTTAACATTTAAGTATCATAATTAAGTAAAATCATAGAAGCAATAAATCTGAGAAAATTCCTATTTTTTTCTTTGATATTTGGCTTAAATAAAGGAAAATTTGCACCTGAAAAAAATACACTATATGTTTTGTGTATCTTCCTCAAACCTCTTTCAGTTCTGCTCATGCAGGGAACTGAATTTAGTCATTAGGCTAAAATCTAAAAGTCTGAAATTTGAAATTATGAATTTAGCTTGGAAAATTCACACTCATTTGCTGTATTAGGCTTTGTTAAAACATGATAATTACAGCATCAATCAATATGGTAAAAAAAAAGAAACATTTGCTATGAAAACATCCTATATATCAGAGACGTTTTGCTTACAGTTTTCTATCCCATAAACCAGCACTCTGAGTTATCTTTATGTCACTTCCAGCTATTTTGACACTGTTAAAAATGCTGTTTGGAAAGATCCAAAATCTCCCTCCTCTGTTGGCCAGTGGAGCCACAAGCCACTGAGCCATTAACTGTTCGTCAAAACATTCTCCACTGGAGCAAACGACTTCCGCTCTCCATCAAACCAGGGGAGCATGAAGCTGTGAACGAGGCGTAACACGACATCTGCTGTATAATGAACGCTTTTATTCAAAATCAAGCCTCACAACATACATTTTTAGCATGAATGGGCCCCATTAGGAATGCGACCCCTAACCTTGGCAAGGTTAGTGCCAGGCTCTACGCACTGAGCTCCGAAGACAAGGCAACTGTAGGATCCAAGTGTGCTGTCCTACAAACTTGCAAGTACAGGTACAGGTACGGTCACTTCCTATAGGCAGACAGTGACATCATTCATTATGCTTGCTTACAGCCAATAAAATCTATTTTATTTCTACAAGCAGACAGCCCACTTTCAAGCAAATTCCTCATAATTTTGATGAACAACATCATTGAGTGCGCTATTGCTTTTTCATATTTCAAGGTAGCTGGTGTTGACAGTGTCTCTTACTGCTTAATGGTCTTGATGAGAGACTCGTGTTTAAATGGAGGTCATGCCAATGTGTACTGATTCAGCTGAGCCCAAGGCATCGCATTTCATCAGACTTCACCTGTTTGTTTTTGTTAAGAGGTTATCAGTGAATGGCTGTGCGCTAACTAGTGTGGATTCAAGTGGATGCACATTATAAAGATTCAACATTTTACATGGAAGGTCACACACAACTCTATTCGAGGTGCCGTTTTATTCAAACTTAATTACATTTGATTGTATCTATTAGTAATGAATGATATTTAGTTGCAAACCTCACTAACTAAACTGCATTGAAAAAAAATCTGTTGAGTGAAAAGGTATTCAGTTTAGACAAGTACGATCTCTTTATTCTCTAACATTACTTACTGCATATTCTTTGGAACTGAAACGTTTGAGATCACAGTTTAGCTAGAGAGAGAGAGAGAGACCGAGAGAGATAGAGAGAGAAAGAGAGAGAGAGAGAGAGTTAAGCAGATGCCCTGTGCGCTCTGGAAAACTCTACTTCTTATTCTCCCAGGGTTTGCTGACGGAAAACTGTAACAATTTCTATTCTGATAGGAAGCAAGTGGTGTGGACTGAAGGGCAAAATCAACTAAAAGTGTTTGATCTCCTCAACCAGCTGATTTACATTTGTGGAGCACAGTCCTAATCTGTCCATTTACACCACCAAATGAAGGGACGGGGGGGCAACCAGGTGGAGGAGAGAGAGAGGGAGGGAGAGATGGGAGATGGCTGAGAATAGTTCAACACTGAGGTTACGAATATATTAACTAGAGAGAGAGAAAGAGGATGGGGCGGTTGAGCTGGAGCCAAAGAAGCCCAATGTCTTGGAATATTTGCTACCTTTCTTTTTCTCTCCCTCTTGTCTTTTCACTTTGTCTCGGTCTGTCAATATTTCTGTCTGTCTGCCTCACTGTCTGGTTCTCTCTTTCTCTTTCAATGTCTGTCTCTCTTTCTCTCTCTCTCCCTGTCTCTCTCCCTGAAGGGTTTCCATCTTATCTCTGAGATAAGTTGAGCTGCAACAGAAACCCATTGGTCTTCATCTCCGTCTGTATTTCTCCCTCCTGGGTTTACGGAGGCTCATTTGGGAGGATAGATGCAGTTTAATGAAGCATTCACTGTGTTCATGTGTTTGGGTGTGTGTGTGTGTGTCTGTGTGTGTGTGTGTGTGTGGTACCAAATTACTTTTTTACTTCCATGGATACTAAGAAAAAATGAAGGGAGGTGCACCTCCTGCACACTTGACAACATTATAAACCTCCATGGTTTCTGAACCGTGTGGCCCCTTTGGACTCAACATCAAATACTTTCCTCTTCAAGGAATTTATTCAAAACTTCTTAATATGGTAGATATCCCTTGAGTGTTTACCTCCTGAGACATGGTATGCCCAAAGAACATGCTGCACATCCAGACTGTAACGTTTCACTTAAAGTCACCATTACTTTGTTGCTCTCCTCTGCATAAATAACAGTAAAAATCTCATTTCCTATTTTGTATTTGTTGGCTGTATGCCTGCATACTGCAACACTCCTCCTCCACATTCACTCACTCTTTCTGAAGCACACATACATGCATGTGCGCACATGCACACACACACACACATGCACACACACTTACCCTCTCTGCCTTTGCTTTCACCTCACTGGCACAGGTGGTCTACTCCTCACCTCATGAGAGCCCGCCTGCCCCCCTGCTTGCTTGCTATCCCATGAGCCTCTCTGCTCCCATTCTGAGCCAGACAGGAAGGAACTACAGTTCAAAACCCGATCTGTTCTGTTCAACCGCCGCTCGCTGCCATCTGGCTGCCCGGCATCGCGTGGCATTACGATGATGCGTGCAGATGTAGGGGAAATCTGTTTGCTTCCAATGCAGGTTGTTCAGTTTATAAGGATGGCAGACTCTGGCAGATGTTTATGGTATGCATGTATGCCCATACAGTATCCGGTGGTGTATTTTTCATCAGGTGGAGGCCTCAGCCGACACTGTGATGTGTATGTGCTGTGATTTATTGGTGAACGGCTGTGTGTTGTTGCTGAACCTGCAACTGCGCAGAGCACCAGCAACTAATCTTCATAACAACATGTTGTTCTCTGTTAGTGACAGGGATGGAGGTGAAGAAGGAATGAGAGGAATGGGAAAATGGAGAGTGAGAGTATGTTTTTGTAAAAAATAAAAAACATGTTGTTTTTTTACAGGTTTTTTGTGCATGTGTATGTATGTGTACATGTGCGTGTGTGTGAGAGTGAGTGAGTGAGTGAGAGAGAGAGAGAGAAAGAGAGAGAGAGAGAGGGAGAAAGGTTGAGCGAGCAACTAGACTGTTGTCTGATCATGGTTTAATGCATCCATTCAGGCTAGCTGAAGAATCAGGATTCTAAATCCATACTTCAGTACATCTGAGGACGTACCGTGTATTACTGAACGGGACTTGGGGGTTACTTGTTAGTTGTAACTGGGCTGTCCTGGTGTCCCAATAACTAGAAAGTTTAATTCCCAGATATGAAAAAATGTGACACCTACTAAGCCCAAATTATTGCTGGCAGGCGTTCTGTGTGGCTCAGTTGGCTGGGGTGCGTACCACCTAACTGTGACGTCCAGCCTGGGACCTTCGTTGCATGTCACTCCCCTCTCTCTCTCTCCTGAAATTTCCTATCTCTCCCCTGTCAACTATCAAATAAAGGCAAAAATGCCCAAAAAATAATATTTATATAAAAAAAATGATTGTTGGCATTTAAGTAAAACTCACTTTCCAATATAATTTACATATGTTATTAGCACTCCTGAGGCCTTCATTTACAAAATAGCAACATTTCAGAGAATGTAATCATCTGTGGTTATATTAAATAATAAGCAATTAACATCAGGTTGTAGTTTTGTTTTTTCCAAAATGGAAATAAAGCATTTTGGAACTAAACTTTTAAGTGTTACAGGATGACTCTGCAGTTTGAAAATCCATTTGGTTTGTAAACATTACATAAGACAATATGCACCACACCTGGTTGCTACTGTATGCGGCTCACAGATGGCACAGTTTACAAGTTGTAGTAAGCCTGAAAAATTCTCAGTTTGGTATGAAAAGTTGCACCGATAAAGACACAGGCAGCATTGTTGCAGGGTACCCTTTTTTTTTCCTTTTCATTATTTCCACTTTTTCTTTTATTTTTTTTTTTTACCTTTTTTTTTTTTTTTTTTTTTTACAGTTACAGAACAGGGGCCACATTACAGAAACCTCTTAAATGCATATTCTTATCGTATCTCAGTTGAATGAAATTTACTTTGAGTGTTACAAAAAGAGTGCTCCTGCTATAAATGCAGTCAATTTTAGGGTGAAACTCATTTTCTATAGAAATTCTTTAATTTAAGCCATACTAATGTGAAAAAGTGGCTCTAATGCTGTCAGCCTTTTG
This sequence comes from Centroberyx affinis, assembly GCF_046629955.1. Taxonomy (NCBI): domain Eukaryota; kingdom Metazoa; phylum Chordata; class Actinopteri; order Beryciformes; family Berycidae; genus Centroberyx; species Centroberyx affinis. The sequence continues at coordinate 70,333 of NW_027279605.1, forward strand.
ATAGTACCACTGAAGTAACCATATAATTTTTAGCTGATTTGTATTTCATGCAGCCAGTTAAAATGATTGTAATTAGAGGGTAGGCAAAGTATACCAGCTAATGTTAGTAACTACTAGCTAACAGCTAACTTGTTTACATAGTCAGCAAACTATTACACCCGAGCACTTGTCTCTTTCTATCAGGAAAGTTAATAAATTGTGAATGAAATGCCTAAAAACATTTGTGTTAGCCAACTTTCCTCTGTCTTTGACAATGCCAGCTCTGCTCGTCACGGTCCCGCTTGACGTTTTCAAATCCTCCTCTTTTTTTTGATTGGTCGCCTAATTGAACCAATCATAACAGTTTCTGCCCTGAAAAGATGTTTCAATAAGCAAAACTCCTATCTGCTACCTGACACTGCGCGAGTGAGCATCACTCAGTATGAGGTGAGAAAGTGTTATTTGACTGACTGATCGACTGACTGACCTGAATTTGGCTCCTGATGAACAAATAACTCACCTCCTTACACAAGATTATTCTAGTTCCATTATTCAGTTTACATCATGACAACTTCAGGTGACCTTTTCTGTATATATATTTGTCTTCTCTCTGCAGTCTGCAGTGGGGGGAACGAGTGGCGAGTCTTTTTGCGACAGCTGACGTAAAAAATGCTACCACTAAGAGACTCAAGAAGTTGTCAAAGTCATTAAGTTTCAAATTCTACTGGTAGTTTCTGTAAGATAAGAAACCAAGATGGTTTGAGGATTTGTGTCTGAAATGACCAAGTAGGATTTTCCTGACTTAAAAGATATCATGGCACTTACGCTTTTATTCTGTAATGTGGCCCAGGGCCCAAATAGAAATCACATGTTGTTGAGTTTGCTGCTGTAATCAATAACCTACAAACCAAGGATGGATGAGGAGCTGTTATGGCCATATAACAAAGAGCTAGCTGTATTGACATGGCCATGCTGACTCTCTTTGGACCACAGGGAGAGATTCTTCTACCTTCTTTCCTACCTTCCTTTTTGTTCTTTCCCTCTTTGAAAGCAAGCGAGCAATGCTAATGTTCTCAGAATTCTTTTTCAGTGGTTTTCTTGGAACCACTCCTCTCAAGGAAGTTTCACAGACAGCTTTTTTTTGTTGCGCAGTATTACAGTGCAAGTATTAGCTCAGAGGCTGATACGATTAATGTGCATTTGATGTAAGCCATATGGTGTTTCAAAGCACCTTGGGAGGGGATAAATGTAGGTGTATTAGCAAATGCATGAATGTGCTGTCAGATTATGCAATAACGTCAAAGCAAGCTAGAGGGATAGTCCACCCTAAAAACATAACATTGGCTATTCCTATGATCTCAGGTGTGTAACTCTTTTAATTACTCAGTAATAATCAATCACAGAACTCGTCTATAATATTGACATTGGCACATTAGATGCTCTTATGATCCCTTATGATGAACATAAATCAAAGGCCATTGCAAAGGAAACACAGGATCTCCACACCGCAATAAGTAATACACCATAAAATCCAAAAATCAGTTCATCACAGAAACCAAATCCGCCACCAACATTGTCGACACGGTCAAATCTTCATCAGATAAAACTTTCCAAAACAGCAAATGTAGCGGGCAAACTAAAGAACATTTTCATGCACCGAGTTGTAATACAGTAGCCTTTCCAAACGGGTGCTGCATACACACCTCTTCAGAGTAAAACAAATTCAATTCTCAAATGGTTCAACACTGATAGTCATAACTTAACAACACAAGCCAGTTAGGAGTAGTATTTTTATAGAAATTTCTCATGGACATGTGGCATGATTTCTATAGGCTATTGATGTTACTAGAAGCATGGCAGCACAGCTAAAAGTGAAACAGTAATGGCTGGGGATCAGTGTGGGTTACACTCTAGGGCTTGTGAGTTATAGATAATTACCATCAAGGCTAATAATTTTGCTATGGTAAATCAAAAATGTGTTGTTGACATTTATGAGTTTTTGGATTATATCGGATCCTTGCCTATGGCAAAAATTAATGGGATTTTTGGATCCTGTCAATCATTCTGTTCTTAAAATCTGAACAAAATGTAAGTAGAAATTACATATGACAACATGTTACATATATGAACATGTTTCTGAATTTTAAAAATATATTTAGTTAACAACCATGATGCAGCATTATCCTCACTTCATAAACCCACACAAAATGCAGGAATGCTAAGGTGTACTCTTACCCAAAGCTACACTTCAAAGAACAAAGACTCTAACGTTATTGTTATCTAGAAAGACATTTTAGAGCTTCTCAGCTGACAGTGAATGAAATATACATTTGTGGACACATAGAATGTTTGTTTGATATTTTCCAGCCAGTGATGAGGGATGTGATACTTTGTGTAATACTTTACTGATCCCCATAGGAAAATTTTGTCTTTGCTTGCCCCTCCCCACGGGGAGATCGGCAGGGTGAGCTAAAGAACAGCACCGCTAGAGCGGGTGGGGAATCAGTTTCTTGCTCAAGGACACTTCAGCAGGGTGGATGGTTGCTGGGCTTGAACCCAGGTTCTCCAGTTGAAAGATGGTCTCCCTACTCATCATGCCAAAGATTGTGGAATATATTTTTAACAAATTTTTGTTTTGTTTGAAACATCACAATTAACTCTGCTACACTTAAAAGCACCGGAGGGGAAGAAGTTAAATAGTTAAAAGTAGTGCAAACTACTAAAAAAATACCACTGATTAGGATGTTAACAAAAAAAATATTTTATTTGAAATGAAGTGCAAGGAATTTTCACAGTTTTTGATGCCCACACTCTAGCAGCTGCCTGTCAGAGTAGAGTCTGGATGTAAAAGTAATAACTAACTTCATTGCAGGAATGTTAATTTTCCATGTGGGGCGTCTGTGGCTCAGGAGGTAGAGCGGGTCGTCCACTAATCAGAAGGTTGGTGGTTCGATCCCCGGCTCCTCCAGTTCGCATGTCGAAGTGTCCTTGGGCAAGATACTGAACCCCAAATATATTGAAATAAATAAATACATAAAACGGTCTTTGTAACATCTGGGTTGTACAACGCTGACAATGAAAGGCAGCACAATTCAATTGCTATACAAATTTGGATTTAGTTGAAATACCACCAAGCTATTGCAAAATGTAGTTAAACTACTAGTTAAATTATCTGTAGAGAAAACAAAAATAAAAACACAATTCTAAAGCCCACAACTTCAATCATATCTTCTGATCCTTTACTGCAAATGTTAGCTCTATGAAAAATGCCAGATGAGACATTCTATGGTGAAATATATTGATTTTTAATAAGAGACTTCTGCAGCTTTTAAGATATTGCTTTCATAATTGGAGAACTAGCACTGAGCCAAAAAGCTGAGTGTTGCTTACACACCTGACCACGAGAGAGAGGGGTGTGTGTGTGTGTGTGTGTGTGTGTGGTGGGGGGGGGGGGGGGGGGGGGGGACTTGTTTTCTCCCATTTCCCATAAGAGAGGAGGAGAGGGAAGACTACCAGATACATAAAGTATCAAGGTTGTGCCTTGGGCAAAATGTTGATACTGCTTCTTTATACTGTATCAAAGTCTGTTGGAGTTTATGAGGGCAAAAACAACAAACACCTAAGCTAAAAATTGAGGTCATTACCAAGGGCTATGCAGTGGCAGTGCCGTCTCAACCAGACTGCTAAGCACACCTAAAATGTTAACCCAATAACTGGTGAAATGAGTGCATTTAACTTTTTTTATAAATTGATTCAAATATTCAAGAGTAGCCCTGTCTTTGAAATGTGAGGTACAAGGTAAATGCAGTCTTAACAAACTCATCAGAGCCCACTTTAGGGCATTGCATCTTCCACTATTGTTCTTAGCAACACAAATCACTCAGTGTACATCATGGCTGATGTGCTTTTCTCCAGGGAACAATTTCATGGCTCCCATGCAAGTGGATAAAGCATCACAGGAAATTATAGTTATTAAGTGCCCTTTTTTTTTTTTTTTTTTAAAACACCAAATATTCTATATACAGCAGAAATAAGCTGATGGCTAGTGCAGCATTAAGGTCACTAGGATATATGGTGACGTTTTGAGCGACAGCTTTACCCTTCAAGGAAATAATTAAAATCTCAACAACTAAGCCATGGAACATTGACTGGCCAATGGGGAAAATGTATTTATATTTTGCCAAAATGAAGGAAACACTAGCACAAGTCCACCACAAGCTGCTAGAACAGCTTCAATGTGCCTTGGCGTAGATTCTACAAAATGCCTGGAGCTCTATTACAGGGATAGGATGCAGCACCAAAAGAATTTCCATCATTTGGTGTTTTGATGATAATGGTGGAATAAGCTGTCTTAGGCGCTGCTCCAGAATTCACATAAATGCTCAAGTTGAGCATTTATGGTAGTTGAGGTCTGGGGACTATGACCATAGTATATATGGCTTTCATTATTTTCATGCTCATTAAGCTTCTCAGTGACCACTCGCCCTGTGGACATTGTATATGATGGTGTTTCCATGACAAAACCTGTGAGAATAAGATAATAAGGATTTTCTGAGCAATTTTGGAGCTTGCAAGCAGAAATCCATATTAGAGTGCGCACACAACCTGAAGGAGCGAGCAAAGTTCATTGTCCATTCACAAATACTCTGTGTGCTCTCCAAGCCTTTTTTTTCTGTGCTCAAATTTCATTTAGTTTAGTCATGGGGCCAACACTGAATGGGCCATTGTGTCCATAAATTGCATTGGTTAGTGTAAAGTCCCCTTGTTGTACCATGTGCAGTAACATAAAAGGCAATTAAAAAGAGCGAAACAACCAATCACAACACAGTTTTTGTTTACGGACACGATTGCCCACCACTGAGCCCCCAACTGCTAAAACTAACTAAAGACAAACTTCCCTCTCACGTGAGAGCTGTCACTGCACTCGCTGGAAGTACCCACACACCCATTTGCTTCCTTCCTTCCCTCCTTTCCGCACTCAACTCCTCACTCTTGTGAGATTTGTCATTGAAATACCACCATAGTCATCCTGGATGATTCCACACGCAATAAGATAAAACATTTTTTTTTTTACTATCACTCAGAATGGCTTTCTTTGGCTTTGTATTGGCATTTACCATGCAGGGGAAGGGGTTCAGTGGACATAAACCATGCCAGGATATTGCACCCCACAACATACAACAGTAAAATTTTGTGAAATGGGCATAGAGTCTGAAACACAGATTACGTGTTGTGGATTCAAATTATGTGAAGATTACATTATTAGGGGCCTCCTTCTTCTTCTTCTTCTTCTTCTTCTTCTTCTTCTTCTTCTTCTTCTTCTTCTTCTTCTTCTTCTTCTTCTTCTTCCTACAAGGAAATCTGCCTTCCCATGCATGAAAATAAACCAAACTTTGCACATAGGTCCAATTCCACGCCAAACTTACTCAACTGGCTTTGGGGGTCAATAGTCCTGCTGGTGGCGCTACAGCAACTGTCTAAAGTTTAAAACTTTGAAAATTCATAACAAATCAGTCGTACGTGCTACGGCTTTGCAAGTTACACCAAAATGTAGGCCCAAGTGAGCAGAAATGTTCAGATGGTTCGAGCTGCCAGGAATTATGAAGTCCATCACTCTGTTTTTCTCAAAAACTGTAAAACTAATTAAACCTATCTCCTCCCACATTTTTTGCTCAATTGACACCAAACTTGCTACACTGCATCTTCAGACTGTCCTCCACAAGCGATCCAGCCAGATTTTTGAATTATCAAAAACTGATGCCCACAGTGCATCAAAATGTTTTACTGTAAACAGTACTGTAAACAGCTACTGCAAATTCTCGCTAAATAAATCTCTAATGTTCATGAAAATAAATACATTTTCCAGTCATGGTAGCTGTTATCCTGCACCCTGGTGGTTGCCGAAGTTCTAGTGTGAAGCCACCTCTAATTTTCCCACTTCTCAGGTAGCTCAACACGATCAAGACTTGCCATTGGTGGCAAAGGTTGTGAGTTTGAGCCCTGGGTGCTGCAGAATGAACATGCTTATGTCTACTCAGGCATTGTGCTGTGTGGATTAGAGACTTGTGATTTCAAAAATACTTCAAGTTTTAATGATAATTCTGGTCCGGACAGGTCTGCTGATGGACCCTCATGTATTTCTCATTTCTCTTCCTCCTCCTTCTTCTTCTTCTTCCTCTACCTCCTCAAAATGCCCAGCCCCGACTCACTGCTGCGCAGCAGCTGTAATTCCACCATGAGTTGGATTCTGTGACAACAGCACAAATGGTTAAGGTTAGGCAACTAAAACAACTTTGGTTAAGGTTTGGGTTAAGATTATAGTTAAGATAAGGAAATTAGGGTTGGGTTAGGGTTAACCCGAACAACTTTGGTTAAGTTTACACAACTAAAACAACTGGGCTAGGTTAGGGAACCTTTGGTCATTGTTAAATAAGAAAAAAACTTCAGCTAAAAATTAAAACTTCACTCACAGTAGAAATCTCCTTGGTAGAAGCTACTACTTCCTGTTTGTAGTCATGTCTCGTTCATGTAACCGTTTTGGGGTGGGAACTCATTTCTCTTACTTTTCATACACATTTTTGCATTTTAAGACTTCATGCTTATTTCACGAAATTTCAAGAGATCAGGCTGACACCATAACAGAACCACGATGGAACCCTTCACCGTGGGAAACAAGTGCAAAGGCCTGTAGACTTAATTTGACTTGCACCACACAGACACTCGCTTGTTGAGAACAGGGTGAAGGATGACTCATCTGCTTATTACTGCCACTGCATATTTTCTTTGTACTGCTTCAGTTACAAAAGTGCATTTTTAGGTGTAACATGGGGCTTATGCACTACAACGTGACCATCTCTCTGTATGAAGTTCTTGACAGATTGTGCCTGATGAAACTGTCTGCCCACACATTAGAGTGACATTTGCAGTCAACTAATAGTATTTTATATTGTGTAAGAACTATAGCTTTCTCAGGTATAGTTTTTCATAGTTTCTCATCCAGTGTTTTGATCCCAGTGTTTAACCCACATGTTGTGTGCCTACCAGCCCGACAGATGGGAGACAATTCAAAAACGTGTTCTTAAATTAGGCAAAGGAATTATATCTCTACTACAAGATTGGGTTTAAATGACTAACTCAGCTCTGCTACTCTCTAAATTCAACGCCAGCTGGAGAGCTGGAGCCATGTAATCTGTATCAGGACAACAGTGTTAAAAAAAAATCTCTTTTACCTCTCTCCTTGACTCTTTTATTTGTTTTTGTAGCATTTTTCTCTTACATGATCATTCTGTGGTCACAATGTCCGTACTACAGCTCTGACCCTTGAACTATATTGCTCTGGATAAGCATGTCAGCTAAATGCCTATGTAAAAGCAAATGTAGATGTTACATGTGTAATACTGCTGACAAGGGCTATAACTTCGTCTTTGTTGGTCACTTCATAATCTCCAACTCACAAACCCTGTGCCTGGCAGCATGATAGACAGTAAGATTATTTCTAGTGATTTCTGTAACTGACTTCTTCAACTCTCTTTCGCTGGCACTGCACCAGGAGGTCCAAATTCAAGTATCAATCACATAGGCAAAAAGAAAATCTAATGTGTCGCCAGTACTGAAATGAAAAGTACATAATGGAGAAGAGATACAATGGTAATAACCTTGATCTTTAAGCTTGACTATGGTATAGTAGCAAACACTTGAAAATGGGTGAGTGCATTGTGTAAATTGAATGTGTGTCTGTATTTATTCAAAATTTACTCCCACAGAGATTACCTTTTATGGCATTTCTGTGGTACTGGAAACTATGCTGTTCAGAGTGATGGGGGTTGTTTAAAAAAACAGTATGGGCTGGAAAGTGAGTTTTGAAAGTCAGAAGTCTCAGTACCTGGCGAAGTAATCGTTGAGTCACTGGTATTGATCAGAAACCCTATCATGGTCATTCTGTACTATGGGGCAGTAAAAATCTTACAAAATAGTTATGTTATGAGCAAAGCATCATCTGTGTTTTTCTAATTTTACCTGACAAATTGGAGTTAGCAACCTTTTTACAAAATAGATACAGTATGCAACATTTCTACCATTAGACTGAGTTTAGCTGACTGAGGCACAGCGCAGAGAGGACGACATGCATCATGGTTCATGCGCTGGTCTGGAGCGTAATATCACATACACACAGTATTCCTTGTCACCTGCTACACTGCAGAGGACCCATAAATATTTGCTTTTAATTTACAAGGACCTGTTTTGAAAAATAAGCACCAATGCATCATAGTTTCCCAGAGGAAAACTCTTTCTGTCTGTTTTATTTTAGATAAATGTGGCGAAAACGTCCTCCCACAGAAATGGCATCAGTTAATGCAGGTTCTTATTTACAAGGACACAAAGTTCTGAAGGAAAGTGAGATTTAGAGTAAGAGTAAGATATATGTGTGTGTGAGTGTGTGTGTGTGTGTGTGTGTGCATATGTGTGTGTGTGTGTGAGAGAGAGAGAGAGAGAGAGAGTTAGAGAGAGAGAGAAGCAGAGGCAGAAAGAGAGAGACAGAGATAAAAGGACACCACATACACATAAACCGTCACATATGTGTGCATACAGTATACACAGGAAGACATCTCTTGGCTCCCTCTCCTCTTTCGCTAAGAGGCCAATTTCTGTATTTCTCCTCATGTAATAACATTTATACAAGAAAGGAGTCCCGCAGAGGAGCCACGCCTTCACAATCACATGATTTGTTCATCTCAAAGGGTCCGCCAGTGTGGTGGAGCTGCATGAGAAGGCAGAGCTGTGCCGACATTCCCGCTGCTTGTCAGAGTGATTGAAGCTGGCAGTCTAGCATCTGGTTGATGTGTACTGTGTGCCATGTAGCCAACACGTGTATCACGCCAATGTCCCAGCAGGCGAATTGTTAAGACCCCTCAGAGGAGCCTCCAAGAATGCTTTCTTTTTTTCCTCACTCTCGCTTTACTGAGCAGCTTGGGAGGAGAATGATAATGTCCTAAATGTTTCTCTCTTCACGTGCCACCCAGCAGGGAGGTCAGAGTACAGGGTCAGTCACAGCTGGTTGAGATTCAGTGATTTGCTCAAGTTCAGTTCAACAGGGTGGATGTTTACATGGGACTTGAATCCCAGTCACCCGGGTGAGGGACTGTCCATTATGTCATTGTTGCTGCTGATCTTTTATCTCCTATAGCTCCTTTCACAGTTTGGCTCCGATTTATTTTGCCAGCCTCTCACATGGTCACACATTTCCAGAACAGGTAGACTAAAATTTCTTTAAAAACACAACTGATTATATCCTCTAAAATAGTGTTATTTTATGTGTTTTGCCAGCCAATAACTTCAATGATACTCCAAAGGGAATCTCATTGTCAAACCAACAATCATTCTGAAAGAGTAGGCACTTTGTTTTTTTCTTCAAATGGTGGATATTACATTTTTTTATGAAATTTTTTAGTTATACATTTTAGTTTAATTCAGCTCAATTTAGTACAGTCTTTCCAACTATATCTAGTATGTTGATTTCGTTTTTGGCAATCGCAAACTGAAATTGTCTAGCACAAGTGGTAAAAGAAATGACATTTCTGTCTGACGGTCAGACAGAAATGGATGAAATGTATTAAGTTCGTATACGGATCCATCACTTCCTGTTCTTTGTCCCATTGGAATGCGACACGAAGGCTTGGTGTTTTTGAAAAAAGCCAGGTGGATAAGCGCAAGCTCCTTGCTATTGCCATGCTCATTGACAGAGAAAAGGTAATTTGCTCTAGGGTGTGGGTGAATAATATAATTTTTACTAAGAAAAGCAAGTGAGAAGTGCCACCACCTCATCCAAAAACTGCAGCTAGACAGTGATCGGTTCTAGTACTTTAGACTGACTCTGGACCAGTTTAACCTATTGCTCTTCCATTTTGAAAATCGAGAGAAAAAGCAAACTTTACCTTTGCCGTCTCTGATAGGCTAGTTAACAGATAACTGATAATTTACGTATACTGCAGTCCAATCTAGAAAAAAGTTCAAATGGTTTCAATTTTTGACGTATGAAAAAATAGGTCAACATATTAGCCCCATAGAGAATACATTGTCTCAATCTGTTTGTGATGGATGCAATATCTCTAATGTCTGGCCGTCCCCTAACTAGCATTTTACAGATGCTCCGCAGTGATCTAACTGCAAAGCAAGTCTTGTTAGAGAAAAGGAAAAGAGTGTGAAGATGCAGCTGAGCCTTTGAGAGGAAGATAGTGTTTCCTGTAGTTTTGTTCTATAGAGACAAAGCAAAGTGATTGGGACTTGGTTGGTCCAATTGTCTCTGCAGCTGGAGGATTTTTCAAAGTGTTTTCCAGCCATCATTTTCCAACCAGGCACTGGGAGGAAGACCAGGACAGCAGAGATAAGCCCAGAAATCTGGGGTCTCTCTCCCCAGGTACTGTGTTCTCCTCTGCCTACACCCCCCACCCCCCTACACACACACACACACACACACACACACACACACACACACACACACACACCATCCCTCTCTCCCACCAAACCTCCAGAGAGGTATGCAGAGCAACAGGACTTTACCAAATGCTTGGAGTAACTGCATAGTACAAGAGAGGAGGAAGAGCCGGCTCAGAAATGCTCTAGGAGATGAACTGCTTAATCAGAGGTAAATTGCTTGGAGGAGGGGATGCGGGGATGCGGGGATGTCTAACTGGATTGGCTTGTGTTGCAAAGGGACCCACTCTGCACTTCCTTCCTCCTGGATTATCTGTGCTGAGTGATGACCTTGGACTCTGGACTGTGTTGCAACACTGTACATTGGGGAGAGAGACAGAATGAAGACGAGGGGTTGGGTGTTAACACTGTTGACATTTCGTGTCAGCGAGTTGACATATACCACAGAAATCACTTAGACTTTGGTGAATCTTGCAGTAATAAAGGTTTGTCACTTACATAAATGTGTGGAACTTGGTTCTGAACGGCAGTTTATGTTGGGATTGCATTATGTGTATCTGCTCTATGTGAGCTGTATCAATATCCACTGTGATCTCCCTAATGGAATTGTACAATACTGAGGAGCTCCACCATCAAATCTTAGCTGGCAGTGTATGTGGGACAGACAATGATTTCATGTAATATAAACCTATTTTCTGCATACCACATGGCAGTGAATCCAAAAACAAATCAGAACAAAAGTCAATAATACCCATGGTATATTTGCCATAGTAATTGACTATCAACGTGACAAATTTGTGATGGCCACAAATATGAAAAATAAATTACCAAATAAAACATCAGAAATGCCATGCATTAGCACTAATTCTTAACCCCAAACTTCCCTGCCTCCCAGTCCAATGAATCACAGTAATTCATAAGAAATGGTCTGTTCCCTAAGAGATAATGTTATTGTCACTGCATCCCTTCATAAAATGTTGTTTATTCCGTTAATTACCATTCCCTTTTATACGCTGCACTGTAGCCATGGGGGCTATCTGGCACATGCAGCCAGGCAGAGCCTGTAAAAACCCTTCTGGAAGATTCATAAAAGTATAAACCACAGGCAACTCCTCCTGAGGGCCTCTTAATGGGTCTGTGTCTTTCAGGGAGTGTTAAAATGTAAATTATGGAGTATTTTACGCTCCTCAACGACAGTCTGGGGAACAGTGAGAGGCGGACCCAGGGTGGATCCCTATCTTGGCAAGAGTTGTCCAATAATCTACTGTTCTGCAGCTGCCAAAGGCCAGGATATACCTATAGTATTGTAACATAACAACAATAGGAATGCAATATAGGAGACATACTTTTTAAAGTATATGTCATTGTATGAAGATCGAAAACAATACTAATTCTGTTTCTGAAGAGTGCATACAGTTTCTGTGGGAAAAAGAACTCATTTTACACTTTTACAATGGCAGGTCCATAATCTCACAAGTACATTTATAGGCTTTAACAATGCCATAACACTCAGCTAGATAGCCTGACTTGTCAATGAGTAGAATGACTGACTTAGTCTAGAAAGTGCTTTTCATGGAACAGTTTTGATGTTAGTGAGTGAAAATTAAAGTCCCTCCAGAGATCCAGCACCAGTTATCAGCAGAGAAAGGCAATCAGCCAGCTGCTCTCCCATTGTGTTTGACAGAGGAAAACCGTTAAAGTAAAATGTGTCATATATCTATCTAAAGGACTGTAAGACCAGATGTTTTTTTCTGCATTGTTCTTGAATACTAGACAAACAAGACTTGCATCGATATTGATATTGTTATTGTTAACACAAGAAAAACAATACAACCTAATGAATATAACATTTCTTTGCAACATGGCACTATTTTGTCACTGTTTCCAAAAGTATTGAATCTTATAATGTTAATGTTAATTAACTATATATGTTATACAAATATTACAATACAATAATAAATGTTATACTTGTCATGCATTATAAGATATTATACTGTGCATTTAACTATATTTTATATTACTTTCAATGTGTTAAATGAAGAGGAATTTGTTATTTTTCAACTGGTAGAAAAACAAAAGACTGGCATTTTGCTTGATAAACCTTACAGGCTGAATTCTTGATAACTTCAACTATGAGTAGGAGTATCTGTTTCAGAGCTGTAAGGTGTAAAGTGCTGCATAGTAATAACAGGAGCCTTTTTCTTCTATATCTGGCCACATTTCTGTCTGAGATGAATGTCAATGTCAGCTCAGGGCCATGTATTTGAGTCTTTTAACACCTCCTTTGTGAATGAGAAATGTAGTGCAGCAGATTTCACTGGTTGCTGAATACCTTTTCTACTCATTCTGAATAAATGCAATCTTACTGATGGCGGAATCATCAATCAGGCTTGGCTATAGGTTAAACATATCTTAAAAAAAAAAACCTCTGCATAAAACGTGAAGTTTGTGTCATCGATGAAGCACAAGTTAACAGTAGCACATCTCATTTGTTACTTCTTATTGATTTAAAAACCATCCAATTAAAACTCAAGTAAAAATCTACCAGCTTCAATGAATAGATTTCATGAGACTCCCTTTTGGCATTCCTTAAAAATCACTGATGTATCACAAGTGAAGACAGGACAACAGACTTTACAATGTGGTCTGTTTCATTATTACCATCCACTAGACTGTAATATTCCAGCCAAATCAGATCCTTAGTTTGACTCCTATGAACAGAGACTACAACTAAGAATCACAGCCATGTTCTGATGAATCTTTGATTTGATGTCATCTTGCTGAGTGAAACGATAAAAAGCTCCTTCATTAGCCAGAGTGAGTCAGGGGTGGGAAGGGGAGTTGGAGGGATGGAGCGAAGATTGCAGGGCTGTAGATTAAAACATACACTTTTAACACAGAGCAGCCGGACGAAAGAGGGAGAGAGAAAACCTCAAGGAGATGAAGAGATCTTTGAAGTGACACTAGGGCCTTCTTTGAAGCTGCTCACTTGTCCTGAAGGAAAGATGGATCTGTGTGTGGATTTGACCTCACAATTTCAACAGAGCAGTGTAGATATATAGGTGTCTTTGCAATTCTCACCTGTAATTGTATAGTATTTGCCTGCCTCTCTGCATACACCCCTGGGTGGAGAAAATGAGAAATAGATATGGTGTTGATATATAGGTATTAAAAAAAGAACATACAAGCACATACAAGAAATGGGTTAGGGTTAGGCAGGTCAAAGTGCTTGGTGAAGGTTAGGACAGTAATTGACATATAAAACAATTCCATATGTAGGAATGTGCTTCTTCCTAGCAGATAGTCAGCAGACACTCAGTTGATCAGTCTGTTGATTAGCACTTGAGATGTTCCTTATAGTCAAGTGGTTGGTTGAATAGATGTGAGTTGTCTATTGAGACTAATCTCACTGACAGTCAACTGACAAGAGAACCAAGAGTGGACTATTGGAATAAAGTGTTACCAGACATTTTAAGTCATCATAAATGCATCACAAGCTAATTATATCATAACTGCATGATTATATCTAATTATATCATAACTGCATTTAAAAATTTCATTATACAATATAATGCATTATGAATTTGGCATTTCCAGGTTATGAGGCTGTTATAAGTAATGCATTTGCCACTGGTTAACAAGGCAAAAGAAAAAGGAAAAAAATAAATGAAAAGTGTTACACTGTGTATCTGACTGTGGTGAGATGGATGCTGTGCATAATATAGCACAGTAGGCTTCTGAATTTAAAGGGAAATCCCCTCCCTCCTCCCCCCCAACGCTCTTACACTGTCATATGTTATCAATCTGTGACGTTCAATGCATTCTTTGTGATGAAGTGTTGTAAATGACCTTTTTTGGCGTACCCACTTTCCCTAAACCTGCTTCATGTACTTCTACTGATGTTTTAGATAGCAATGCACTGCCAGATTTATGATGCATTATAGTGTGTTAGAACATTTTCTGATGCAGTACTGATGTAATTATATTGTGCTTATGATGCGAGTATGATGGCTTATGCTTTTTTAAATTTCTGTTTTAAAGCAGATATGCTATGTTTGAACTTGCTCTGTTCAATTAGCATAGCTAATAAATGTTAGTTTAAGTTGATTTAAGTGTCTTTACTGGCTGTCCTGTGAATGCACTCTAACATTTTACAGCAGCAAGTTTATTTTGCATTATTGATTTTGCATTTCACTGCATTTTGACGTTAGGTCACTGCTAGCTATATAACCAACTTGAAAGGCTTCCGTCTACATAAGATAGCGGTTGGTGTGAATGAACAAAAGGGCCTGCATAGGCCTGTAAAGGCTGACCAAGGACCTTTATAGCTCAATAGATTGAGCATATCACTGCCTGTTCAAGGTTCATTTCCCACTCGGGTGACCCATGCTAAAAATGTATATCTTGAAAGTGCACTTTGGATGAAAGTATCCACCAAAAATACATGTTATGTTGAATAAATGTATTAATATTTACTGTACAGCATTAGTGGCGATAATGATGTGAACCTGTAATATATACAATATACTGTGCCATACATACTGTAGCAACAAGTTGCTTTGTGTATTCAACGTCATTGTTCCCTTATCTTTGAACAAGGCACTTCACACTCAACTTTTCATTAGCTAATAGTAGAAACCTGTGGTTGTATTGGGCAGCTCCCAAGAATGAGTGTATATGAGTGTAAGCAGAAAAAAGAAAAAAAAAGAAAAGAAAAAAGAGCATGTTTAGCAAACATTTAATGTGCAAAAAGTTGAGAAAAAACACTCAACAACTAGCTTATCCACCTGTAATGTCTACATCTACACAATACATATTGTAAGTGACATTGCAGCTTCTACTTTTGTTTAATCTCAGGGTTTTATTTTTGTGATGGCGCATGACGGATGGCGGGGCTTTGCACTGGCAAAGTGGCATTTTCTGCAGGCACACACAGGTTTTTTTATTTTTTATTACAGGGATTTGTGCTTGTGTCGAGCGCCTGCTCAGACCATGTTCTGTGCTATTTCCGTGGCTTTACCAAGCAATGCACACAAGAACAGGTCCTATTCAAAAGCTTACCAACCCTTGTTGGCTAATTTGACTTTGATATAAATCCCTTAAGCAGGAACAAATAATATACATTTTTCATTCTAACTGCATGTGGCTGTGGTGTGAATGATTGTCATCCAATATAGAACTGTCAGTACACGTATGTCATGACGCACAGAGAACAACAAAGAGAATTTCCCCCCAGAACCTTCCACACTTTCAGTGAGGATTGTGAAGGCGGCCGCATCCTCTGTCAGGGACGTCAGGGTCTGGCTGGTGGATGCCTCCCTCCCATAGTCAAACTGTCCCTGTGGTTTGCCACTAACTTCTATTTGGCTAATATCACTGAACAGTTTCCTACCTTGGGCAACGATTCTCTTTGCACCAGAGAAACTTGTTAACTAAGGTAATTTAACATCATCCGCCCTCTGCGGCTTATGTTAGGTACCATATATTCACTTGTGGCGATTCTGCACCTCCTGCACAAGAACATGAGTTTCCTTTTGGGAGAAGATTTTGTGGTGGAACCACTCTGTGCACTGCTTTTAAAGGCTTTTTAAGAGAAGGAAAAAAGGTGATTTGATTGGTCATGATTGAAGCCAGGCCCACCACACCCACTGATAATGTATTCCTACTAATCCAACTAAGTTTCCGACTGTGCTGCAGGTGCGGCGCGTGCCTCTGGACACAAAATTATCAAAAATCACTTGCCATGCCCTGTGCGCTTGGTGTGCACCTTTGACTGCACTTTGTGCCGTGCGCCATTGACTCACAAAAATAGAGCCCTTGTTGTAATTATAAAATGTTACACATCATGCAGGCCAATATCATGTGTAATCACAGCAGAAGTGGAGTGAGTATGATACTAAAAGATAAAAAATACTAAAAGATAGGGTAAATGGAGAAAAACAATACTTAAAAATCTGAAATCACTGATGTCTGAATAATATAGCTGAATTATGCTGGATAAAACAAGGATATAGTGAATCAAAGGTGGTTGGCTTTACATTTGACGACTATTCAGTATTGGGGAGAATAACCTTATCCTGAAAATGGTTGTAAAAACAGAAATAAAAAAAAAAGTTTGCCATTCTGTGGTAGGCATCTGAGACAGGCGTTCCATGTACTCCCAAACATTTGGGTCCTTGGAGGGAGTAAATAGCAGCTGCTGATGCTGACAATGTTTACCCACAGGCCATCCAGATCTAATTAAGAGGTGAAAAATGTGGAACTAAATGAAAACGCCACAAATCTCGCACTGCATCGCCGCTTTGCCAATGCTGTTTTAAATAGATCAATTGCCTTAGCTCACATTGTCAGGGTGGTGATATCCCCCCCAGGCTTGCGGTTTAGCTCTTTAGACCCATAAAAATAGACTTGATGGATGACTCTGCAGCACTCTGACAGAGGCAAGGGAATCCCCAAACTACTCTCCCCCACCCTGCCTCCTTCCACCACCAACAATTCACCCTGCTGGAGCCAGTTGGCAGGCTGTTGTTCAGCAGTTTGGCGGCATCAGTTTTGTTTTTTGTTTGATCGAATCCAAAGTTTATTCTTTTCAGGGATTCTTACAGGGGTCAGACGGATTCAGGGACACGGTTTATCTGCTGTGGTAGAACAGATGGTCACAAGGCATGGGGGAGAGAGACAGACAGACAGACAGAGACAGAGAGACATAGGCAGACGGAGAAAGAGATTAAGATCTGGGATTGGGTTAGGCATCCCAACTGAGAGGTGAGGAGAACAAGGGTGAGAAGGAAAAAACAAAAGAGAAATGAAAGAACTGAAATAATAACAATAAGTGCTACAATGTATCTGTTAGTTACTGTGTGTGTGTGTGTGTGTGTGTGTATGTGTGTGTATTAGTGTAAGTAAGAATTCATCATGTAAACAACACATCCCATAGTTTACTCAATAGCTGCCTCATTTTTAAATAATAGATCCCTCTTTCACTCACCATCAATGGCTTGAGAGATATTGATCGTCCATCTGGTCTTCACAAGCCAAAGGCTAATATCCGCTGTTTACTACGTATAAATCTTACAGTCGGAACGCTAAATAATGCAACATGAAATGGAGAAAGCGAGAGAGAGAGAGAGAGAGAGAGAGAGAGAGAGAGAGAGAGAGAGAGAGAGAGAGAGAGAGAGAGGGGGGCACAGGAGGCTCCAAAGGCTGATACAAATAGAAAACCCTGTACTGTAGATCTGCCAGTGATCATACTAAACTGAGACATTTGTCTCTGTTGGTTCTGTCCTGCTGTGCTCGCTTTGGGACGATTAAACTCCAGCTGACATCATGCTGTCCAGGAGCAGATGAAACCTTTTTAAGCCACAGTCTGAAAAATGACTGGGTGCAGAAGTGTTTGCTGCTAGTTTTGGTTCGACATTACTCAATGTAGGACACATTATTCTACTCCCACCAGTCAGTATGAAGTATTGAAACCATTGCCCTATGGGAAAAAGTCTGCAGGCTCAGATTTTTAAAGGAAATTGCAGATGCCCCATTAATTATATAACACAGGCTCTCAGTTTAAAAAAAAAAAAAAAAAAAATGAAGATGAGTGGCAGAGCAAGGTGCCTAGACCAAGTCAGGAAATTCATAGACATATGACATCTTCACTCTAAATCAAGGACTTATGCATTCAGAATATTCTCACTGAAAAGGAGAACTGACAAAAAAAGGTCTGAACAGTTTTTTTAATGACAGCTGACTAAAATTAAGCAGTTTGAGTAGAAGTATTGGTGGGCGAGAGGGAAAGGGCGCGGTGCAGATAAATCCGATTTGAAAGTGAGGATGGCTTGGCAAGCCACTGACAAGATAAGTATTCTTTTCCGCCTCACATTTACAGCCAGCCAGAACAGGGTCTGAAGTTCACTCCATTCTGTCATCGCTTGGCATAATTGAAATTCTACAGCCCAATATGTAAAGTAACTCAAGCCCTTAGTGCAAAAAGACTCTTGAAGGCCTTTCATAAGCAGTTGTGCCGTTTCTCTCGGACAGAGCATAAATCAGCTGCGGGCTTTGTGTGTGATGTGTGAGGGGTCAAGGGGAGCAAAATATCCTGCTGAGACCTGATGATTACTTCACAAGAAGTGAAGGCAGCGGCCTTAGGCAGAGGCCCACCTGTTTATAGCCTCAATGTCCACTCTGAATCCCAATGACTATGAAAAAACAACAGCTCTCTAGTGCAGTCAAGGTAAGCTGTAGCCACTGCCCACTTACTTGATGATTATAATAATATAATTCCGTTGTGTGATTAAACAATATCACATGAGAGGGAGCGCTGTTGTACTGGATATCAGCACGGCTGTGATTCGGTCGTAGGCACGAGGCTGCAGGCCGAGTGCCGAAGATCCAGTACAACAGCATGACCTCGAGTGTGATATTGCTTTTATACACAACGGAATTATAATCATCAAGTGGGCAGTGGCTACAGCTTACCTTGACTGCACTGGAGAGCTGCACTGGAGCTGCACTGGAGAGCTTTGTTAAACAGTTGTTTAACAAAGCTATTCATCAAGTAATGGTAATGTGAGACAACAGATGATTTTTGTCTGTTATTTGTCTCCGCCAACAAAAACAGTTCCCTCAGGATTCCACTACTACTACAAGTGTTGCCAAGCAACAGGTAAACTGTTTCCTGACTGCAAGCTAGCTAGCTATTTTTAGGTTAGCACAGACAATTTCAGCTTACTTTCTTCCCAATCTTCCGCCTCGCCCGACCATTCATAATTAAGGTCAAATGTATCCATATTTGTGTTGTCGCTACTAGGTGCGAATGAAGTTAGAGTTTTGTGTGGATGTGTACTGGGAATATCTGGTAAGCATTTGTTTGTTGCACAACACTGTATTGTCTGCTAGAAGTGCTAACCAGCTGGTTAGCTTGCCAGCTACTCAGCTAACATCAGCTGACGGTGTCTTGTGGTGTCTTTTTATTTCTCCTCACATGAAGCACTCCAGGCAGAGCTTTCTCCACACACAAAAACGCTATGTGTGAACGCAGCCTAATCAAGGTTACATTAGAACACCTGTGAAGCGGAGTGATACATACAGTACAGCGTCCCAGTGCTGTTATACTGTATATCAGCACTCATGGAATGCCTCTTGTCCAATCAAATTGCTCAACCGGAACTAACTGTTGTATAATTGTGTTTATTAGTACCTCAGAATGACATTTTTGGGCGCAGCTCTTTCACAGACATCAGTTTCTAAACTAAAACATTTCTAATTTTCCTGCAGTCTTTGTTTGCCCGACCCGCTGTCTGCCTGACCCTCTGATTGCAGGCCAACGTATCCTCTCTTCTCCTATGTTCCCAAATCCCAAAACAATCCCTGTGTCTTTGCCTCTGCATGCAGTACTGAATGCATCAAACCACAGGATGTATTGATTATTTAAAAGCACCGTTGAATGGAGTAGATGTGCCCGCAGTGAGAGGGAGCATAGGGTGGGCTGCATAAAACAACCAATTATATAATTCTTCACCCTAGCTTGCTGCTCTGGAATTATGGCAATTTAAAACATTATACAGAAAGTAAAAAGGGCCCGATGGGATACAATTGTATATTCCGGCACATTTTGTTGAAAGTATCCTTTCTCTTGTGGTTGTTGTCCACAATTTTCACTGCTTGTGGAAATCTTATCGGAGGTCAACAAGGGACACAGTGGGATTTTTTCTCCCCAAGGTGCTATTGTTATGTGAGGGAGACCTTTTCCATTTTTGATATAAGACTTTTTCTCCCACACAGCTGTCACTAAGAACGCTCAGGTGCTCAAAAGCCTATTTGACAGTAATACCACCTACCGGGATGAAAAACCAAAGTGTGAAACACTATGAACCCCCCCCCCCCCCAAAAAAAAGACACAATAAAATCCCATGTTCAACATTTTCAGTCTCGACAGCATGACACCCATGCGACAGCCATTCACTTTAACAATGCTTCCCAAGCAGAAAATAAGAGGAAACACGTTTAAAATAAATATTATAGCTGTTCAAACCGGTGCCAGTGGGCATAGTGGCGCAGTGCTGAAATGAAACGATGACATTGGACATTCAGCTGAAGCGTTTTTCACCATTTCGCCATTTTTTCACCCTTGAACTATTGGCTATGTGATCTCTCAGGAATTGTCGCCAGTGGGCACTGGTGCAACAGTGGCTGTGCGCTATGCTTCCTGGCCTGGTGTAGGCAGGAGGATAGTTGGGGCTGTGAGGCTGCTGGACTATCAGGCAGCACACAGCATTGCCTTTGAAGGCCTGGTGTGTGACTGTTGGCATCACTACACAGACCAAGCACCGACAACGGACATACAGGCACACATACTATACGGCACAGCACACAGTCACAGTGTAAAATCACTTTGTAGTCACTGTGTTTCGCACCCTTGAGGCTTGTGTGTGTGTGTGTGTGTCTGAGTGTGTCTGTGTGTGTGTATGCTGCTTTGTGCTCCTGGGTACTGAAGGGAAAGGTTAAGCTGTCGCCAGATGTTGCAAGTCACTGCTCCTATGGAGTCCCCAATGTGAGTGCAGAGGATTATGAAAAGGGCTGTCATGACTGTTGCACTGTTGTATTTACTCTTGTCCTATGTTCTGTACTTTGAGACCATAATGGTATTCATCTGTTCGGGAAATAATGTAGATACAAGGTGATAATTTGTGGGACTTTATGGTAGCGTAAAAACATAATAAAAATTCATACATGCATGCTGGAGTTTGGTATATTTACATAATTCTCAAACTTTATTTGTGTTGATCAAAAAACAACTTTATCTTATTGTGTGAAGACACTTGGCTAACTCGTGTGTGTAGTTTCTCTATGGTCTTGCATAACTTAATCACTGCTTTAAAAATTATAGATGGAATTGATAGTGTTACCTATACTTGTTACTCCCTCTGACATACGAGAGTGCACACATACACAGGCACACACACATACAGGATACATGAATGACACAGAGACACTGATGTCGGCCAAGACAGTCGGCCCACACACACACACACACACACACATCTGTTCTGAGCGGCAGACGCTTCTAGTCAAAGCGCATGACATTACCTTTACTCACAGGCTAGCCACGTGTGTGTGTATGTGTGTGTGTGTGTGTGTGTGTGGGCCAACTGTCTTGGCCGACATCAGTGTTTCAGTGTCATTCAAGTATCCTTTGCTAGTCATGTACCTCATTTCACTGATCAAAGTTAGTGTATATGAGGCAAGCAATTCACATATAATCAAGGGATGCTATTCTATTTTCTGCCAGCTCCCTGCAGTGTGTTATCCTCACATAAACACCTTTTCACACCTCCATTGGGCCTGTTTTTTATTATCTCTTTTTATTATCCTCATCATGTCCATTGGCCCCTCTCTTTTATTATCATTCTATGACACCAAACAAGATTTCAATGAAAGAGGCGGGTTGTTGTGAAAAAAGAGAAGAGAACAAAGTTTAATTAAACTGTTTCACCTCTCTGAAAGACGAATATTGATTCTCAGTGGAGCAGCAGGCTATGTGTATGCATACTTCATTACTGAGAGGGTGGCCCTTCACTTCCTCTCTCTCTGTTGATTACTGACGTGTACACAGCCCTCTGTTAGACAACAAGGTAAACAATTATAGAATCGTAAATAGATGTAGATTTTCTGAAAATGTTTGTCAATTAAAAATTAATAAGATCTTTTTTTCAGTTTTTAATAGTTTCAAGTAGTTTTGCGTCTGCTTGATTGCAGTGTGCACCTGCTGAGTTTTGCCTCCCAAGAAAACAACTGTAATACGTCAAGAATGAGGTAAAGCTTATAATGAGTAACTACTACTCATTAGGGCACTGCTCCCTTGTGCATTACTACTAATTCCTCCTTTTACCGTACAATACTCTTTTCTCTCACAATTTATCAGCAAAGCAACCTTACAAAGAATTGATAAAAAAAACCCAGCATCACCGGAATCAGGTGACATATCACCAGAAGTATGTATTACAAATAAAATGCATCCCTTTCATGAATACCAGCACCAATTGTCAATGCCCACGTAGGTATTTGCATTTCAGGCATTTAGTTGATGCTCTTACCAGGAGAGACGTGCAGGAAGGTGTTCAATGTCTTTCACAAGGACACTTTGGTAGGAGAGCTGGTTGTTGTTGGCACTGATCCTGCAACCTTTCAGTTACGGGACAGCATCTCTACATACGAGGCAATCTTGCATAGAAAATCCAATAGTCAGTGAAAGAAGAATCCCCCTCGGCCATCAGAGATACAGCATTTCAATCAGGAGAGACTAAATGAAGGATGAATGACAAGTTTATTGCATGATAGAATTTACAGGGGAGTCCACACGCTGCTGGTGGAGAAAGGGCGAAGAGATCTTGTCTTCCTGGATGACTGAAGGAATCTTGATCCTGGGGGTGGATAGACCCTCTTGAGAGCTGAAGGCCTAAAACTGTTGCCTGATATCAGACAGAATTGTCAACTCCTTACACTCCATTTCCATCTTCAGTCTGACATTGCCTCCACTCTAACCGATTTCCGTGGGGGGGGGGGGGGGATTCGATTTTCCCTAACCAATCACTAGAGACCAACACATCAGTGTCGACTTAAAATGACGTTAGATTCAGGCGGATGCCTGAATCTAACGTCATTTTAAGTCGACACTGATGTGTAGCCATGACAACACCAGAGACAGTTCAGAAAGTATAGAGCATCTTTGACAACACAGAGCGAAGCAGAGTGCTGTTCGGATTTCAAAGTAATTGGTACTTTTAATTGATTTAGAACAGCCTTGATAGCATTGTCGCCATTGTTGTTATTACTCCTCCTTGGTTCCGGGCGCACAGCTTGACAACGCTTGACAACAGCTTGCAACAGCAACAGCGTTAGTCCCGCTTGTGGCGCTGATTGGCTAATCTTTAGTCCCCCCCGGCGCTCATTGGACCGATCATTTTTCAACTGAGAAACCGCTGTTTCATGTCACGATGCCAGACCAGAATCAGTAAACTCGGTGGAGTGGGCGGATTCAAAGGTCTGGACCCAGGCAACTAAAACTGCAGATGGATTTTTCCCTGTTGAAGAGCTGGATGGCCTTGACACAGGAGGTGGTGGGCTGGAGTTGGGGTGCATCGACGAGCAGCACTGACAGCAAGCGACAATATAACAGGTTTGAAAATTTGGCAGCAGCAAGATGATTGGTTACTGGGCACGTGTAGAGATCTGATTGGTTAAGAATAAATAGAAGCAATAGGAATTGACAGCATGGTAGAAGATAAAAAAAATGACAGAAAATTCTTTATTCAAAGACTAGAGGGAGCGAGCTTAAGAAAAGTAATCTTCCTGACTGAACTTTCGCAATAGCTTCATTTAGACTTACAGGGTTTTAGGCAGGGCTACACTGGCATACTTGAAAACTGAAATAGAGCAAATTTAACTTACCAATACTTAACTATGGTTAATACTATGATTCTCAAGGAGTAATTCCCTATCGTGCCAGCATAGTCTGCTTTACAGTATCATGGCGCTCTTCGGTGTAATTTTCCCCCTCTAGAGAGAGTGTGATAAGAAGAAATCGGCCAGTGGGATCCTGTGACCTTTGCACCTTTCCAGTGGAGCTGAGGGTGAGCACCATCAGACACTAGTCTCCGGCCCCAGTGGGCTCCGATAAGGGCTTACTTGGCACCAGGGAGGAAAGAGACCGGAGGATGGGTTGATATTGTGGCACCTCGTTGCGAAGATAACGAGACCCCCTTGTGATTATGAAGCATCAGATCAGAGGATTTCACGCACAGGGACCTGTGCTCGTCTACCCGTGGATTACAGCCTCTTTTCCCCATAGTCCTCTTGGGATAGCGCTTCGGAATGTCGCCTGGGAAGGGGAGGATTATGCTTACTGGGAAATCATATGGAATTACAGGCTTGGGCTCAGTGGTTTTGGCATAACGTGGAGCAGAGAGGGCTGGCTTGTTGAGAGAGAAAGGATAAAGGGAGGAAGAGAAAAAAGAGGGGTGAGAGAAAGAGTGATTAACTTTTTTACTGCATGGTGGCTTTTCTCAGGCATGCCATCTTCAGCTTTTCCTGTTTCACAGAGTTTAACCTGTGTGGTCCCAAGGCGTGAGGGGATAATGGAGAGGAGGTGGCTAGCCAGATGATGTGGAAGTAGTCAGAACCATTTACAGTGTTTGATTTGAAGCACTGGATGAAATGGAGGGGATTCCAACTGTGCTAATGTGAAAGTCTGAAATCAAAAACCAAAAAGGATGTTGACAGTTCTGAGGAATGATAGAGTGGTAGAAGAATTTGAGTGGACTAGCGCATTTGAATGTGCTCTCTTTTTCTTGACAGCTCCACCTTTTTGACAGTAAAACACATTTCACTGAATCAGGATGAGTGGATACAGCATGCTATCTGTAGAGACTCACAGGTAATCTAATTGTACTTGTGACAGTTGATGAATAGACACACATAGCGAGGATACGTGAAGATGTTCATTGAGATATCCACTATTTGAAATACATGACACTGGCTGAAATTGATTTCTGGCATGAAAGTATAGCATTATAAATTAATATTAAAGTAATAAGTCATTTTAAGACCTATGCTTTCAAAATAGTTATGGTTTTGAGGATAGAATCATTTCTCCTTTTGAAATATTGAATGATGAATTTCAGGTATCATTTTTTTCTAAAATGGATATATAGCATTTTGGAATGAAATCTGTCATGTATTTGATTAAGGATGGAGGTCTATTTCATATTCTGCTTGTTGTCAGGGCTGTCAGAGCTCTGCAGTCTGTGGATTTTTCATAAAAACCCAGATCCAACTTAATCAAGATTCAGCTTTTGTCTGCAATAGCACTGTATACCGTGCATACGCCGTAGACTCAATCTGGACAGACCGGTTCCTTTTGATAATAGATGGAGACAGGACTAAAGATAGAAGTCTGGTTCATGTTGCCTGTGTGGCGTCTGAGCTGTCGGTGCTGCTCACACGGTGTGACTGTGAATGCCAAGTGGAGCTGAGAGCAGGACCTTTGATCTTGCAAACCAAGCCTTTTACGGGAATGTCAGACTCGCTGCAGTGTACATGGCAACCCTGACATAAGTGATACATCATCTATGTTAGTGTTTTCCCTTATGCTTTAGAAGTCAAATGTTTCTCCAAACAATTCAATAATTTGTATATATATATATTTTTTTTTTTTACCAAATTCTCAGATACCACACAATTTCTGCTTTGAAATATATCACTCATGGACTTCATATTTAGTCTGTACTAGTGAACATTCACTCCTGTCTCCCACAGACGAGAGAGAGAGGAGTTTGTTTCATGCTCCAATCTGTAATGTCACACTGATGTGCAGCTCTATACAGAACAAATTGGAAAGTACGTAAAGGTGAAATTTTCTGGGGATAAGGGTATTTTTTTTCTGGATCAGAACATATAACACCCAAATCAGTTTTTCACAGGTACTTGTGATAGGTATTGAGAATGACATGAATTCTCAACCCGTGTGTCATTCCCCTTTGTCAGCACTATGTGTCAAATAAAGTACATGCATCACATTCAGTAGCCCTCTAGCTGAACAGTTCCCTCTTCAACACCATGGGCAGCTCCAGTCAATTACTGACTCACAGCTCAAAGGTTAGAAATTCCATCATTTGTTCTCAGATAACAAATCAAATAATAAATCAAACTACTACTGCAAAAGTAAAAGTTATGCTGTTATAGGGAACACTCAGATGCAGACTAGACTAGACTGTTTGCTTCTATTTTATATAAACTCCTACAGCATGTGAGCATAATTGAAGAGTTTCATTCCAAAATGAGATATGCACCTCATTTGAAAAATGTGACACCTATTCCTGCAAAATGATGGATAGCACGAAAGTAAAAACAAATTACAGTAATTTATAAAAGATGCTAGGTAACTAAAGTCCAAATGACAACGCTTTTACAGACTGTATCCTTTATATTTTAGAGCTATTAAATAATTAACTTTTTTTCCCCCAAAGTTGTTATGTAGCGATTAGAACTCTTCTTCTACTTTTAGTCAAAAATCTAAGACATCATATTGCATATATATGGGGCTTTATGGAGGTGTGGAATTTTACAATATAATTTTGCAGAGTCTGTCTCACACTTTCTGACAGTGTCACACTGGCACAAAACATTACTACTCAATATTTCATTGAAATGCAAATCTAATAAACTCAGCAAGAGTCACTCTGAAAAAGTCCATTAGAATGTAGGCGATTATAATAATCTCTGTACTGAAAAGTAAATAAATATATATTCATTATACCTACAAGGGCTGTATTCTTCAAAGCTGGATAATTGCAAAATCCTTGAAATGTCGAACGATGGATACCATGGTAACAAGGTTGTGATTAATCAGTTTTCCTGAGGGGTGACCCCTGATACTGCAGATCGAAATTCTAGTGTGACTTTGCTGAAAATATTTATAGTTTTGCCCCAAACTGTTGGTGTTAATAGGCTTGTACGCCCACCCCCATTCGCCCCCTTACACACACACACACACACACACAAGATACATGGACCAAAAAACACAAGTAAATCCCCCAAGTATAAGCAAGTATACAGTATGATCTTCCTCACAAGAGGAGCTTTATCGCTGTCAGTTCTGACCCAGCAAAATAGGAGGAAAAATAAGTATCAAGTACAGATGATCAAATGTGAGGCCTTTCTTCTTCTTTTCCTTTTTTTCCATCTGCAGTGCCCCCCCCCAACCCCCCCCCCAACCCCCCCCATCCCCCCCCATCCACTTCCACGCCAAGGTCCTCTGACAGAAGCAATCACAGCCCATTGAAAATACCCCTCTCATCAGAAAATGGCAGCATGTAGAAATCTATAAAAGGTTTTAATGTCGGGGGCCCTCCATGATTGCCCAGGCTTTTATCTGTTATTCACCAGATCACACTGTCCCACTCCCTCCTGCTTGTCTCTGACAGGCCAGGGACAGGTGGAGAGTACCTTGGGTAATGGCAGTTCCATGGTTGCAGGTAGATAGCCTATATCTTATCAATACTAATTGTATCTGCTTGACAGAGATAATTTTCTCCCTGTGCCATAATTTGCCTGTTGCCATTGCCAGAGAGAGTAGGAGTAGGAGGGAGAGAGAGACAGAGAAGGGAGAGAGGGGCAGAGAGAGACGTTGTTTCAGGAAATAACTTTGATCATTCATTACCTGCCTTGTGTAAGTATACGTACATACATATATGTACACATAGCATAAAAAGCTTTGAACTAAGTCAATATCCCTGAATCAGGCAAATATGCCATTTTCCTACGTTTTGATGAAAGAAACTCAAGAATACCAAGATGAAAGAAATTCAAAGTGCATTTTGCTCTTTTTCAGGTTACGTAGTGGACTGAGGGATTTTTTTGGTTATTAATAAAAACAATACCTATTGTCTATAAGACAAGATAGAGAGCTGGATATTTTAGTGGGGAAAACTTGATATTTCAGAAAATTCATTTCAGCTCATTTACAGCAGGTATTTTGCCATGTTCACAGTGGCAATGATCAAAGGCACCACTCAGCCTGTTCCACAGACATTAAAGGCAGGAAATGATTTACCTCTGCAAATGAAATACCTCCTGGAGAGCCATGCCTGTGCATTTCAATGAGTTGCTTGAGAATCCAACAATCGCATGTTGAGAAATATTGAGGGCATGGGGTTGTGTTAATAGTTTGCCAATCAGCCATTTTGATGAGTGCATTCAATCAGGTCTCCACATCAATTGAAATGCAGCAACAGAGTAGCCTAATTAGTTTGGCCATGCTTGGATTTCACACATGGACAAAATACACATCATGTTTGCTGCCTAACCTTTTAACAACCTGTGGGATATACAGTACTGCATGTTCTAACAAGCATTGAAGAGAAAAAAAATGACGGCCCAACTTGTGGAATTCATACATCCACTGACTAAAAGCACTAGTCCTGATAACATTAATGCAGCATTAGCTTTGACAGGTGCTCATGACACCATACGACTCAACATCTGCCCACTCCAGGGGCAATATGTAATGAATCGTATTGGAGGGTCATTGGTTACAATGTGCCAACAGTTGGAGAACTACACCCCTCCAGGGCTAAGAAGAGGTTTACGGTGTCAATGGCTACTGACCTCTCCCTGCATGTTTATCAGACTCACCTCTCTAGTGGTTAGAGAGACAGTCCTGTCACCGGTTCGACCCCCACAACAGCCACCGTCTTTCCATTAACAATGCGTCCTGTCAAAGTGTCCTTAAGCAAGACACTCAGACCCCACCTGCTCACTCACTATAAGCCACTCTGGATAGGAATGTCAGCTGAATCTCTATTATGTATATGTAAATGAGATGCGCTTCGAAATTGACCCCTGACCTCTCTTCCCCAGAACGCTACATGTTTTTCAAATTCGCATCTGGCAAACACTACAACCCCATTAAAGCAAAGACACTGAAGACACTTCATTCCCTCTAACTTTGTCCCTACTCAACAGAGGTGTCATCCTCCGTCATGCCACCTACGACATTCTGCCACCCAGTAACAACGACCCTCGACAGACAGGTACAAGCATATGAACACGTGTGCACACACACACACACACACAAACAGTAGCTACCTCTGTAATTCTGCCACTTAGACTAGTTTCTGGAAATGTTGTACTGCTTGTACTGTTTTGAATCAGTCACCTATAGCCAGTAATTCACATTAACTAGCATTGTGGATTATTTACAAGAACAACTGCGCAATACCCTTACACGCTGATACGTGGATTCTCTGATCAAACTCTGTAACTTCACGGACTGCTGTATTGCACTGACATCTTCATTATTTATGTAAACAGCATCCTT
This sequence comes from Centroberyx affinis, assembly GCF_046629955.1. Taxonomy (NCBI): domain Eukaryota; kingdom Metazoa; phylum Chordata; class Actinopteri; order Beryciformes; family Berycidae; genus Centroberyx; species Centroberyx affinis. The sequence goes on from NW_027279605.1 coordinate 99,614, forward strand.
AACCACATATGGGTTCATCTGTGCTTTCATCTGTCCTGTGCAATATGTGAGATCCTGTCCATGTAATGAATCTCATATTGCATAATTTCTGTATATAATGGGCAGTTGTGACAAGCATGTATACACCAAATCAACATATATGCATGCTGTGTGTTTGGAGGAAAAAGGTCACTCTGATCATCGATTAGAAGATGAAATCCTGCATGTACTTCCTGCAGAAATAGTAAAAATAATAATACACACCATGAGCTTTCCATTTTGTAAAACCTTTCGAAAAGGATTTTAATCCCAGGCCTGTGCCACTTATTGGAGCTATCCAGAGCCTCTGCTAATCCATTCCTTACCTACAGTGCCAGACATTCACAGGAGGGCGTTGATGATGGACACCATTTTGTGATTTCAGCCAAGACTACTGCTCTAATATAAAGTTTTATTGCCTGCAACTCTTTCCATGTGTTCCTCTCAACGACCACGGGGCAAATTTGAGAGATAATCTACAATCTTCAATTTGGGACTGATGCCATGGCTTTGAGAATAGACGACTGAAGGGGTGAAGGAGAGAGAGAGAGCAAGAGAAAGAGATAGAGGGAGAGGGTGGGAGGTACAACCTCTCAGGCTGGCTGGCCAAAAAATGGCAGCCTGTTTGATTTATTCCCATGGTCTCTTTGGGGCCTGAGTCACTTCCCTGCTGAGCTCCACCACTGCTGCTCTTTGAAGTGTGCAGCCGGGATGTTCACACAAACTCACTCTGTGTGACACACAGTACACACAGACTGCTCACACACATATGCACACACATGCATACGCATGCCACACACACACACACACACACACATACATGCACACACACACACACACACAGCACACGTACTGTATGCGATAGGACTTGAGAATAATACATGCATATACACAGACACATTTCTTATGAAAACTACTAAATTATCAACCATTTTTCAGAGCAAGTTCAGCCAAAGTGTAATGCTTTCTAATAAAAATTGAATAAATTGATTTAATTTTAGGCTAAATAACAGTTATATTACACCATGGCAACTGCCAACTGACAAGAATTTCCTCTAAGTGTTTCCAACAGTCCAATTACTTTACTCAGCTCTGTCCTCAAATGGCCAGCAACATTTTGTATTTAAGTGATGCTTTTCCAATAATTCCTGTCTGAATACAATGCTAATATAGTGAATGATATAGCATAACTGCTTGCAAAAATGAGAAAGGGCCCCACCGAGTCATTAGCAGTGGCAGCCTGACGCTGTATGTGGTGAGACAAAATGTATTGGACTTAACAATTACTTTTTCATATCCCAAGGGAATCATTTCCCTTCATGCAGTCATCTTCTTGAATGCTGATATAGTCAGCGGCATGGCCAGGTTTCTCAATGTGACTCATATACATCTGATAATATCTTTATCCATTTAGCAGCATTCATTCCAGGTGTGTGTTACATTCATATCTCCGTGTTTTCTGAATGTGTCTCTGGAGAAAATGAAATGAGCCTTTATCCTTCTTTCCTTCCTTCTTTCTCCTCCATCCTGGCCTACTGTGAACAACAGTGTTGTGCAGCCGCTCCTTTTCTCCCAAATGCATAGTCATCACGCCTCTTTAACCAATCAGTTCCAGGCTGGGCGATAAGGGAGGGGACATAAGTACACAGAATGAGGTTCATCCTCAAATGAATTCTGTGTTCATTGATATACCCCCCTTAGGCTTGTTGCCTTAGCATGCCTGCCTACCTTCACATCCCCCTTCTTGGCAATCTGAAAGTATAAATTAGTTCTGCACCAGTCAGAGCACATTCTCTCCTTGTGCTCATCATTCACACTAGTGTAATATATTACAGACAGACTCTACAGCGGAGATGGACTAGATTATGTTGGCATGCGTGTGTGTGTGCGCATACGTGTGTGCATGATTGCATGAACTGCATGTGTGGGAGAGATGTGAGCAGAGGCATGTTTCATGTATTAAGCATGTTCATGAGGCGTGCCAGCTTCTGTACAGCAAAGGTCCACCAAGGTGAATGTAACAACAGCTGGCAACAACATGATATAAATAATTATGCATCCCTTTTGCAGCCAGACCTCATATAATATGATGCGGGCTCCGGGTTGATTGAAATTGCCTACAGGAGAGGTGTCTTAGCACATTGGCCATCTGCCTTCAATTTGGATATAAGTTAATAGTTTGTGCGAGTCAGTCAGGTGGTGTGTGCATGTGTGTGTATGTATGTATGTGTGTGTGTATAAACATATATATACATATATATATATGTGTGTGTGTATATGTATGATTGTGTGTGTTGATACACTGTCAGGTTATGGCATGACTAAAAAAGATTGATATGTGTTTGCGCCAGTGTAATTACATGTATCTCTGTGGGTGATGGGCAGGTTGAGCCACTCTAATACAAATAGGACTTGTTTATCTTTGATTTGGATTTCTCTGGTCTAACTCAATGCCATTCCACTAGTACTGGGTGTGTGATTGGTAGAGACTCTCATAGGTAGCAGATGTGCCATCTGTGGTTTCACTGTTGGGTTGATTGATCCCTACAGACCAGACAATAACTCAATCAATCACAGAAAAAAAATGTTTAGTATTGTTCTAAATACTATTATGCCTATAACCTGGGCCTATATTCACCATCAATATACAGCGATTAAGCAACTGTAGAATATGTCCACTACTGATAGATTGTAGAAAGTGGGCTGTTGACTCATGGCAGGATGAGTGACATCTGTCTCGCTCAATATATTTAATTTAATCTTTTTAGATTATCATAACTGCTGTAATGCAGTGCCATTGCCATATTTAGAGCGACAGATGAGATATGTGCTTAAATAATGTGATTATGTAATTTGTCCAGTATATTTGTCTAGTGCACATGGGGGTTCGACGTAGGTGGTATGTAATTAAATGTATGTCTAACTGTAATAAACACATTTTGATATGGTCCTTACCGAGCCAGTGTTGGTTATCCGCAGTGCTAGTGGCCTGGAGAAGTAGATCACACAGCACTGAACAGCAGAACAGAGAGCAAAACAATTCAACACAACAACAGATGTGAATAAATTGTAAATCATCATAATCGTGTTCCAGGAGGCCCCAAAAAATGGATGATGTCATTAGGGGCGCAGCCGGTGCTTGGTCCCAGAACAGCCTCTCAGGTGGAATGTACCGCAGTCCCACTATTCCCCTGTCGAAAGGTAATGTAGAGTCCAATACCTACTCTCTTCTCAGAGGGGGAGGCTGCTTTCTTGTTGAATAATTGAGACCCAGATAAAAGACCAATGGTTTTGCATTAGACAACAGCATGGCCTCATTGGCTCTCACTCTCTTTCTAAAGCTGTGTTTCCACAGCTCCTGTACTGTCTACATCTTTCTCTTTCCGTCTCTATCGTTCCGTCCCTCTCCTATTCCACCTCTCTCTGTCCCTCTCTCCCCCTCACACAGTCTGTGCTTTCGGAGAATAATTGTCTTCATAAATAATTAGGTGTTCGGTGTTGCCCCTGCTAATCACTTTCCCAGTGTTAGCTTGCTTGTTTAAAGTTACTGATAGGACTGGCCTGTGAAAGACAAACTGAGGTAATGTATAGGTTAAAACAATGCAGCCTCATCTGTTTCTCCTGGGTAAAGATGTGGCCATACATACTAAAAGTGCTGTGTTGATTGCCTGTGTGTGCATGTTGTCAGTGGTGTCAGCAGATCTTATCTACCCACCACCACCCACACTCACGCTGCCCACCTCCTCTGCTCAACCACTGACACCAATGTGGCTGATTACACAACGCCCCTCACCCCTGCCTCCCCAGCCTACAGGGCTACAGGTCCGTGGCACTGACCTCCCACATAATGAAGACCTTTGAGAGGCTGGTCCTGCAGCACCTCACCACTTTCCCCCCTTCCAATTTGCATACCAGGCCTACATAGGCATGGACAACGCATATCCCCACCAGCAAAGGCAAGCATGGTGAGAATCATCAACACTAAGTATTGTGATAGCACATGCATCCATTGTCCTTTAGGCAGGTGCTGGACACAGTAGCAAACAGCTAAAAGCATGAAAAGTGAAAACAAAGTCTGCATACTGATAGGTCCTGACTTAAGTCGATGAACAGCACTTAGCTTGAAACATCACTTTTTTATCTTTGGTGCATTAAATAAGCACGGAAGGTAGCCTACCAGTGTGTGGACATATTGCTTTCACTTTTCAATGCCATCCAGCCTCTCCTGCTCAAGGAGAAGCTCACAGTGCCACGGTTTCCTGGATTTGAGATTACGTCACACTCACAGACAGGCCACAGTTTGTTCACCTCCCATGCAGCGTGTTGGACAGCATGTTGCAGAGTAGCCCAAGGGAACGGTGGTGACACCTTTCTTGTTCACTCTCTACACCTCACACTGCAGATTCAACTGTGGGTCATGCCGCCTCCAGAAGTTCTCGGATGACTCCTGTATTGTGGGATGAATCAGTGAGGGCAAGGAGGAGTATAGGAGTCAGGTGGAGAGCTTTGTCAGGTGGTACAAGGAGATACTCATCGTCAGTGAGATGAAGGAGCTGGCAGTGGATTTCAAAAAGAGCAAGAAGTCACAGACACCTGTCACCATCCAGGGTGAGAAGGCGAAGATGGTGCAGTCCTACAAGTACCTGAAGTTGCACATCAACAATAAACTGCACTGGTCCAACAACACAGAGGCATTGTAGAGAGACAGCAGAGTAGAGAGAGGGCAAAAAAGACTCTTCTTCTTGAGGTGGCTCAGCTCTTTCAGTGTATGCAACAGACTACGTGTTCTATCAATCAGCTGTGGCCAGCACAGTGGAGTGATAATGACAACAGACATCAGTGTTTATGTGCCTTCCTCATTGTCACTTTTTTGTACATACCTTCATCTGGAGTTCTTGATTAGGTGGACAGCTTGTAATGTACAAATCTGAACATTGTGAACATGATCTACATCTGTAAATTCCCCTCTCTGGTCTAATCTCTGGTCTTCTGGGAGTTTGAGGGTCCTGCGCAGTATCTTATAGCTGTTCCTAGGACTGCACTCTTCTGGACGGAGAACTTGGATGTTCCTGGAATCTGTTGGCGCTACTCTCCCAACTTGGGGGGCAACAAAGCATCCTGACTTTTCAAACTATTGCAGCCTGGGGAGGATCTCTGTCAGTTCAAAACAAAAGAAAACTCAACAAACTCATCAGCATATCAAACAAAATTGCCACTATGAAATTCACAACCATTACCACCCTAAGTGGCAAATTCACATTGGACCTAGCCAGACGCATCACTAATGATCCCACCCATATCCTGTACAGTGAATACACTTTAATGCCATCTGGATGGCGCTTCAAAATGCCTGCAGCAAAAACAAACAGCACTCTGAATTCATTTGTCCACCGCAGCATCAAACTAATGAACTTGCACAAATGCACTTTACCCCCTGACCCCGCACCATGACCACGACCGTAACCTGCTGCAGAACCTAGCTTACCTTGAAATGCTACACTGTCATTACTGTTGAGTGGTTTATGTCTGTTCTTTGATGTCTTAAATGTTATCTTTGTCTGTAAATGACTCAATTCTCTTACATGCATGGCAAATTCCTGTAAAAGGCTAAATAAATTAAATATGAAATATGAAATCTCGGGGTCACAGCCCCGAATCCTCCTACCACCACTGGGACCACTTTTGCCTTCACTTTAAAACAAAACTTTTAAATTTGCCATTTTCATTCGCGGTTTCTAATTTAATATGTTGTAATTTGCATAAAAAAATAATTGGAAAGAAACCTAGCTTATAACAGCTACAATGGCATAATGAGTCTGTAATGCTCACAAATCCCTCATTGATCTGGATTTTGTAGAATTTTAATTCATTCATATCAGCCCTACAAATTGGAAGCTTCAGGCTTCATATCATGTCATCTTGTGTTATGTTATCAGACATTTTACCCAGGCAGATATTGATAGAATGTGTAGCTACAATATTTATTTTAATGAAAGGATGCACCACAGCCACTCTGCATTGTTAACTGTATCCTTTTAAAATTTAATATCCTCTCAACCCACTCTAGAAATAAACATTCTCTTTTCAAAATCAGCTCCATCCTGTGGAAATCTTTGCCAGGTTACAACAGAATTGTGTAATGGGACCACTGAACACAGTCAGCGTTCAGAATGACAACTTGTCTTTTGAAAGGAAAGGCTTTGAACAAATATCAAGTATATGGGTCTTAACAAGACAGAGACAGTAGCAGGAGACCAACATATCTGAAAGAGGCAAGGTCAGTGCGGAGTAGGCTGTCAAATATGGCAGAGGACCAAAGACCTCTATGTTGTGGTTAATCAAAGCACCAGGGGAACTCTGAGCACTGAACAATGCAAACCACCCACGCTGGCTTTTCAAAGAGAACCTGTCAAAGGCTTCAGGGCCTGTCCCCCTCCCTCCCCACTATTAGAACATTAAAAAAAATTGCAAACAATTATCATCAGGGTCAGTGAGTTTGTCAAGTGAATGACGGGGCTTTTTTAGGAAAAGGTCTAGACTGTTGAGAGGGCAGTAGAGAAAATAGGTTCTCTTCCAAGAAATTTGACGACAAAGGTTCCCATTGAAAGCATCACCAGTCAGTTACCAGTCAGATGAGTGGCTTTCATAGACAGAGGCAGATTATAGTCAGGGTATTAAGGAAAACAACTGCATGTTACTATCCTTGCTTGTATGCAGGGTTCAGGCTAAGGTTACAGGCAGAATAAAAAAAAGGAAAAAAAAAAATATATCAAAAGACATATTTCTTTCATCCTGTACAGACTGAACATTTTTTATCTCATCTATTTCCCTCCTAATTTATTTCGGCCTCTTAACCTAACAGACATCAGTGTTTATGTGCCTTCCTCACTGTAACTTTTTTGTACATATGGTACCTTCATCTGGAGTCCTTGATTAGGTGGACAGCTTGTAATGCACATGAACAAATCTGTAGCTCCTCTAACGGTACCATTTAAATATTAACCACCTCCAAGCAACATTTCAAAAGGTTGCATCTCAAATTAAATGCATATTGTATATATTTAAAATACATAAAATACACTTATAGACCTAACTATACTCTAATAGTTCAGTTTTTCCATACATCGTACAGTATGGAATTGAGTTTCCCCATCATCAGACCATGATAACGTTATATTCAACTGTGCATGTACTACACAACTTACACTGTCACAGATAACACATAGGACAAATCTGGAAAACACTTCAGACTTTGGCCATCAATACAAACACAATCATCACTAGTCTCCACTGACTGCTGACTCAAAGCATCAACAATAGCTCATCCACTGGAACCAATGTCAAGATGCATTGGCTATGCGTTTGGGTATCAGTAATCAGGTATAAAGTACCACATGAATGATGGCTAACCAGTGAACCGATTAGCAAATCTAATATGTTCTCTGTTGCCGTACGACAAAACAAGTGTTTGTGGGACTTATGCCATTCTTCCCTTGATTGCTACCTTTTATTTCAATAATGGAAAGAGATGCCAAGCTCTATATATTTGCTCTTTTTACCACAATACCAACAAAGCAAATCTTTTATAGCCAAGATGTATAGCAGATATAGCTGTCTTTTATTGATGTAATAGTCTGTGACACTCAGGTAAATAAATGTCAGTTTTGCTACTCTCTAGATCGATTGATATAACACAATAGTGATTCAACCTATACCCAGTTCATGCAACCCGCTGTTGGATAACTCTTTCCTAGGAAAAATCCACTGACAAGCAGGAGGTGATGTAATGATGCGGTTTACGTCTCTGGCAGCACCAACAGTGGTTTGTTTGGAATAAATAGACAGGTTTCTCTGTAATGTCAAACCCAAAGTGCACGCCTATACCTGGGGTGGGAGAATCAATTGCCAAAGTAGGAATACAATTAAATATTTTCTGACTGTCTTAGTGCTGGTCATTTTCCTTTTAGACATATTTATCCATGCTTCCCAGCTTAACATGATCATAAATTAACAAAAACAAAAAAAAAGTAAACATTAAATAAAACATAGATCTCTATCTTATAAAATCATACAAGGAAATAAGCAGTGAAGGGCATCACCCATCTGTTGTTTTTCATTGGTGGAGGCGAGTTAAGCTCTGTGTGTTGTGAGGCGGCACACCCCAGAATTCCGGTATTATACTGTTCCAGTGCCTGTTGCACCCAACTCAACCCAACCAACTTACAAATACCCACTATGTGCTATATTGGATTGTAAGTGATCAGCTAAGGGTGAGTCATTGTGGGTGTGATCATGATGTGAGAATAAATGCATAGTGCGTCCTCCTCCTTTACTTTCATCTATCCAAAGCCCAATTTTTAAGTGTCATTATTTGGGTATGTAAAATGAAGGACGAAAGATCTACACACCCGATCAATTTAAAACGAGTGCAAGCAAGGAAGTGCATAATAAATTATTGGGACAACTTACTGCAACAACCATTGCAGCAAGTTATACCAACCAATATAAACCAATATAAGCCTTCAATTCTGGTCCTCCTGGACCGGTGTCCTGCAGACTTTTGGTCCAACATGGTGGTTAATGAGCCACACCTGGGCTGCGGTCGAATAGTCAAAAAAATACGTCCTAACTCCTATTCCTAACCACTTTTCCTTGACCTCGTTGGAAAACGTCATGTCAAGGTCAAGGGAAGATGTGAAGGAGAATTCATAAGGGCTTAGGAAAAGACAACCGCGGTGTAGAGAATCCGACTGCACTTACACTAGGCTACGTAATTATGCGACGGTGGATGTTAATGACGTGGGTCTGCCGTGGTGAAACTACAATGCTCCGAAGATGGACTACTGAAAGCGCATCTTAGATACTTCGCCCCGTGAGTTCTTACCGTGTTGTTTCATGCAGGCTATATAAACGTGGACAACCCGGTGAAAAATATTGCTTCATCACCAAGGTTGGAATTGAAATAAAAAAGGAATATAGGCTACCAGTCACAAAAGTGAAACAAAATGGTTGTCACATTGAGAATGGTTGCTCACGCTCACCCTTCTGTCCACTCATATTTATCGACATGAATCCCAATTAGTATGATTGTATGAAAATTATTGTTAAATTCATGCAAGATAGGCATAACATGTTAGGCCTACAAATCTACTAATGTACATATCATCATTCTTAAGTTTCAAACATGATGAAAACGTCTCATATCCCTTTTTCTTGAAAGACAGACTTCTGTGTTATGGTCGATATGCTGATTATGATCTGATAAGCCTATGCATATAATAGCTTAAGAACCACCACACAACTCAGTTAACACCTTGAAATGTTGACTTTATTGTGCTTTGAATTTGTTCTGGCTGATACAGGCCTTTATTACAGTAAGGCAAGGGTTTCAGCATCTGTGTAAAACTAATGAATGATATTCCTAAAGGCTGCAATACAACAACGCTCGGAATTAAATAACTAATACAAACTGAGCATAGGTTACGCTACAACGTTAACTTCACTTTGATCAGTTTACAACAGTAACGTAATGTTTATAGTTCGCCTATGGGTTTAACATAGGCAAACTATTTTTTATTTCAATTCCAACCTTGGCGATGAAGCAATATTTTTCACCGGGTTGTCCACGTTTATATAGCCTGCATGAAACGGTAAGAACGCACAGGGCGAAGTATCTAAGATGCGCTTTCAGTAGTCCATCTTCGAAACATTGTAGTTTCACCACGGCAGACCCACGTCATTAACATCCGCCGTCGCATAATTATGTAGCCTAGTGTAAGTGCAGTCGGATTCTCTTAGCACCGGGGTTGTCTTTTCCTAAGCCCTTATGAATTTTCCTTCACATCTTTCCTTGACCTCATGACGTTTTCCAACGAGGTCAAGGAAAAGTGGTTAGGAATAGGAGTTAGGACGTATTTTTTTGACTATTCGGCTGCAGCCAGCGACTAGAGCAGGTGATTGAACTGATTAGTTCCTCCTCTCTGGTTGACATACTAATCACGGAAATCACTTGAGGTGCATTCCATTTCTCCTCAACTCGCACGTCCCTCTCCTGCTAGTTACGCGGAGCCCCTTCCCACACCACCACCTCGCTCACGTCCCTCTTCCTCACGCAACGCCCCAGTTTTTAATCGTCTATCACCAGCCGCACCCCCACCTCCCATCATCCCTAGGCCCGTGGACATACGTCCTTCAGTCAATGTCCCCGTGCCGAAGGGAGTCGACAAACAGGGAAGGCCAATCCTCTACCAGGGAGGCAGGATGGTGTGCAACAACTTCAACCACCTGGGCTGTACTCTTTCCAACTGCCGTCTCCTGCACGTCTGCTCCTTCTGCAGAGGTGCTCATGCCAGGAGTACCTGCCTCCACAATCCAACCACACCTGCAAAATGACTAGCACAGCACCTCGGCACACCCATTAAGGTACATGTCCTTGCCACTGCTGTACAAAACCATCCAGATAGAAAGTTCGTTCACTTTCTCATCGATGGCTTCACACATGGTTTCCATCCAGGTATAGAAGTACTTCCCGACACTTCACACGTCTCTCACAACCTTCAGTCCGCTCTCGCGGAACCTCACACTGTTGACACCCTATTGGCTAAGGAAGTCAAGGAAGGATTTATGATAGGCCCATTCGACAATCCTCCTTTTCCAGTATTCCGCATCAGCCCAATAGGCGTCGCCACTCGAAAATACTCTCATAATAGACCTGTCTTCCCCACATGGCTCACACATTCCGAGCATCAACAGTGTCATTCCTAGTCCAGATTTCTCCATGCAATATGCAACCATTGACCACGCCATCACCTTCATCCATTTAACAGGATGCAGAGCTTGGCTTTCTAAAGCAGACATCACCAGCGTATTCAAAGTCTTGCCAATTCATCCAGACTTCTTCCAGACATTTTTTTGGTGTTTGCTGGAAAGGTGCATATTATTTTTCTGTGCGTCTTACCTTCGGCTGCAGAAGCAGTCCTAAGATCTTCGACTTTCTTTTAGAAGCCCTGTGCTGGATCCAGACTAACAACCACAGACTCCCTTACATACTCCATCTTCTCGATGATTTTCTCGTTCTCACTCCACCAGCCTCACCTCCTCACCTCGGGCTCACTACTCTCACAAAAGCTTTCTTAGAACTTGGCGTCCCTCTTTCTGAAGAGAAAACCTGAGGGCCTAGCACATCCATTGAGTTCTTAGGCATCACCCTGGACTCAATTTCCTTCCAGGCATCTCTGCCCTCAGTGAAAATACAGCGCATCACTCTGCTTCTGTCGAATTATCTCCTGGCAGACAGATGCACCAAACCCCAGCTACTAGCTCTCCTTGGCCATCTCAATTATGTCATTTGCATAATTCCACAAGCAAAATCCTTCCTGTCCAACCTTTTGACTAAAGCTGCAGCCGTCCATTTTCTCCAAGAGTCGTTCTGGACGATGCCTGCAAAATGGAAATGCATTTTCTGTCTTCTTGGAATAGCATTTCCTTCTTCTACGATGACTTCATCACCTAGCCCGAGGACATCCAACTTTACACGGACGCAGCTCCCGCTCTCCTTCATCCACGCTTCACAAGCTATACCCCATCGTCATAGCTGCCATTCTTTGGGGGCATGAATGGTCTAGGAAGTCCATACTCATCCACTCCGATAACACCGCAGTCGTAGAGATCCTAAACAAAGGTCGATCTCGTTCTCCAGCCATTATGCAGTTCCTGTGCAGACTCACGTTAATCTTGGCTCAACACCAGTTCATCCTCCGGGCAGCCCACATTCCTGGTTACCACAACAGCATCGCGATTCATTGTCTCGCTTCTCATTCCAGAAATTCAGACACTTGGCCCCAGAATCGGATTTTCTTCCCATACCAATCCCATCGTTTTCAGCCACAACATTCAACTAGCTCCTCAGCTGGGAAACCTCTCTAATGCTTCACAAGAAGCTATCCTTAACAGCCTCGCCCCACGCACTCTCTCAGCCTACCTAACTGGCTGGAATTGTTTCAAGGCATACCACGCCACCGACCAGCTGTCATTTCCCTCTCTGGACATCATGTCTATCTGCACTCTTTCTCACTGAAACAGGAAAAATGGCCACTCGATTCTGGTTCCAGAAGCATTTACACAGAGTCCTACGCATTTCAGGCATATCTTCAGAACACTATTCGAGCCATTTCTTCCGCATCGGCACAGCATCCACAGCAGCCAGACTGGGCATCTCGGATCAAACCATCCAGGTCCTTGGCCGCTGGTCATCTTAGGCATACTGCTCCTTTATCCGCAACAATCTTAACGATCTCCTTCAATCTCACACTCAATTTAGCTCAATCTAAATCTGACTCTTTTGGGGGCCTGTAATCAGCTCGGGTGGAAACGCGAGTCTCCCTCCCTGAATTTCCAGGGTTAGGGTTAGTGCTCCCTGCTAGTGAAGATGTCAGTGTATTGAAGAAGGGAGTCATGAGGCAGAGGTCTGATGCAAGAAGATGTTGTGGTTTTATTCACCAAAAGTGATTATATGAAAAAAAATAAAGAAGCATAAAATGCAGTCCCGGGATACTACAAATATCAAACTAAGAGCCTCACAGCAAACCTCTAAACCTACTAAGGCCAGAATGACCAGCTTATATACCTTCCTCAGTTGTACCTTAATTGGACTAAATTAGCACAGGTAAGCACATAGTAGGCTATACAATAGGAGGTACTGTAAGCATTCATAAGATGTAGGCTAATTGGAGAATAAGATTTGAAACAATATTATATCTGTTGATTATTCTAAAGTAAAACTCGTAACACATACTCACCTTTCTATGTGGGCAATTTAACTGCCACATCACTGCAACCAGGTTGCAACCATTGGTATGAAGTGCACAACTACATTTCATTCTACCGCTTTCTATCATCTAAGTCAGTGAAGGAACGGTGGATCCGACTCGTTAGTTTAATCGTCTTTTCAAAGCAGGTATCAGAGAACTGCTGGCTAGCTTGCTGAAATGCGTGCATTACACAGCTGTCATCTCTATAGCAACATGACGATGTTGACTATATTGAAGATTTGTTTATATTCTGCAATAAAACATTAATACGTTCTACTATTCTATGTCTACGTGCTTGACATACCCACCAAATCGGCGTTAATACCATAGACCGTAAAACATGGTTGATACCCTCTATGTGAGTTTGTTGTGCTATATCACCATAGTAACGGCCTCTAAGGGTCATAGATATTGTAGTGTTTGGTGCATTTTGAAACACGTAAGCCACAGAAAAAATGCGGTTTGACACTAACGAGGTTGAAACATTTATAACCGAGGATCATTACAGCAACCTTGAGTCATTTTCTGATCTCGCAGACTCTAGGGGTTCTCTGTTGTGTAATGTGATGACTATCACTAAAGTCTGGTGTTGGAGAATCCGTATCAAAAGCGCCTCCGGAAATGAACGTCTCAACTCTATAGACTTCAACCAGGGTACCACCCTTCCTCATTAATTTGCTACTGCCCAGGCCACTACATAAATACAGGGATGCAGCCCTGGCGCTCTGCCTCGGCCTTCACCCCTTCACCCCCTCCCATTCCTTAAAATGTAATCATAATGGCGCACTCGATGAAGCAAGAGTAAATTTAGTAGTAAACTTGCTACCTACCTCTTCATTTGTCATTGATTGTGGCACATGAGCCCTTCAGCGGGAGAAATTTATGGCAAAGAGAGACTGGTAACCAGTGAGACTTTTCGGTTGGTACGATTTGCTTAGCTATTAGCTGTTATGCATGTTGCTTTGCAATGTTTGTTCTTCGCTGGCCTCCATAGTGCAGTGGGCGAGTGGCTTTGCTGTGAGCTTGTTTACAAATGTATTGCAGTTTCTGTCGCCCTCTATTGGTCATAAAATTTCACTTGCAGCTTTAATGATGGAGGCTCATTTTTGGAGGAGTCAATAAGGAGTCAAGGCCGCAAGGACAGAGAAGAGCACACATTTTGGCCAAATGGAACGCACCCCTGGTATAGTTTTTGGCAGGAACCTGCATACTCTTGGCCCTCACACATGGTTACTTATCCCTGCTGTAATCAAACATAGCCAATATAAGATGTCTGACTGAAAGGCCGTACCACAGTCAGATGGATTTAAATACAACAGGCTAATCTATTATGGGACGGTTGACTGATGAAGTAGCCTATGGCTCCTCACTGGTCCCATGAGTAATTTAATAGAGGTCCAAGTTTAATAGGCTCCATTATAGAAGAGGGGGAGGGGCATCACTCTCAGTATTTCATAGTACTGTTTACTAGGCTTAGGTCTCACTAAAGTCTCTTCTGGACGGTCTCTATGGTCCTTCGTTTTATTATAGACACACAGAGTATGAGCTAAACAACGGTGTGTTCTGACTGGTTTTGTGGTGATTAGGGTACTGCAGCTCTTTTTCCCACTGCAAGTCTGTGTTTCAGACTTAACTAATTCCAAATCAAGATCATTGTGACAGTTTATGACCACTAGGACATAGATAAATTTGAGGGAAAAAAGAGACCATGGTGGAATATGCCATCCTTGTTTACTAAAAGTGAAGGTGTCAGCCTTATTCTGGCAGGAAATGCTGGGAGAGACATTTTTATTTATTTTTTTAAGGACTATGATTGACTTTTTTTTTTCTTATTTGCTCCTTTCACCATTCAAGAAATGACCATACAGGTCATCAACAAAATCTCTCTAGCTTCCTCCATGACTACGTTGCCACCACTCCCTATCTGCAAGTGGCCAGAGATCCATGTGTCCCTTGATCCACTGGCAGTGGCTTATTGACTGGTGGGGACTGATATATACACAGGATAGAGGAGGAAATATTCACATATAATGCCCCTTGGCTACCTGGCCTTAAATGGTTGTTGGTGAGGGAATGGAATCAGGCCAGAAACTGTTGTAGCACTTTGACACATTGAGTTATAGAATTCATTGCTCCATAGGTCTACACTATACGCCACATAGAATAGAACAGAATAGAATATAAATCATGTAGACTGACCATGGTAGAATGTATTGGGTCTGTTTTGTCTGTGAATAGACAACTGAATAGATAAGTTGTGGAATGCAGGCACTGCCAGGCGACCCATAGAAATAAAACCATTGCCCATAGAGAAAAAGCTTTAGGGAAGACTGATTCTGCAGCTTGGAGTGGGAGATACTGAGATGGACCATTTTTCACTTAATGCCACATGCAATAGCTTCATATTTCTGACATGATGCCTGACAGGCAATGGCTTTAAGTTGGAGAGCAGAGTCTCTTATCTAAACCTTAAAAACAGGAAGGAAGAAAAACATATTCTATTATTACTGAGCAACAAGTTGATACATTAAAGTATTTTAATTGCAATTAGACACATGCTTATGAATGTTTGATATTTTTTTTTTATTTTTTTATTTTTATTAAATACATTAAATTGATTAATTGATTAATTGAACATTTTCATAGGATTAGGGGTTAGGGTTAGGGTTTCATACAGTACACCTGCATTCATATTAGCAGGGGAATGAGATTTGATTTTATTATATTATTACCAGGCAACTAGACATACAAAAAAAAAAAAAAAAGAATTAATTGTTCAGTTTGCAACATACAATTTAATCCAAGGCTCTTGCAACTAGCCGTGGCATTTATCTTTTATCCACTCAGCCATATTTTTAATCTGACTTCATTAACAAGGATTATACCTACAGTCTGGAAAACTGCACTAGTGTTACCACGTCATAAGGGAGGTAGTACCCATGACTTAAATACTTTTAGGCCAATTTCCAAGTTATCTTGCCTAGCCAAAATACTGGAATGTCTAATTAGTGCCCAAATTAGAACATTTTTATTGGATAATCATACTTTAAATGTTTTTCAGTCTGGCTTTAGTCCTGGGCATGGTGCCATTATATTAATAATATAATTTCAGCTCTTGATGAAAAACAACACTGTGCTGCTCTCTTTGTTGACTTAAGTAAAGCATTTGATAGATCATGTCCTCCTTCATACATTGCATTCAGTAGGACTTGATGAACCTGCTGTATCCTGGTTTATGAACTACCTTTCTGATAGATCTCAAGCTGTGTTTGCTGATGGTATAAAATCTAATTTCCTAAGGATCTGTAAAGGGGTTCCTCAAGGGTCTGTTTTAGGGCCGCTTCTGTTTAATATCTGTTCAACTGTAAAACACTCAAAATTTCATTTTTAAGCAAATTTCACAATCCTGTAGCCTACTCCACAGCCTCTTCTCAGTCATTAGCAATATCCAATTTACAGTCAGATTTTCAGGCCCTACAACTTGCTCTCACTGATTTCAAATTGGTATTAAATGTAGAAAAGACCAAATACATGCTTTTATCACTCCTTGTGTTGTTCCTGCTATAAATGCTGTAGGTGGCTAACAAACTGAACAGGTGTCGTCCTCCAAATACCTTGGCCTTTGGGTGGATGATGAATTGTCTTTTAAAATACATTTTGAGGAGCTCACTAAAAAACAAACAAAAGCCAGGCTTACTCTACAGACTCAAAACTGTTTTCTCATATGGTTGGACAAAAAATCCTCATTTAACATTCTTGTTAGTACTATTTAGATGCATGCAGCACCATCTACACTTAAATGATTAGATGTTTTCCATCATAGCGCTCTGAGATTTAACAGACAGCTTTAGGACACATAACTGTGGTTTGTACCAGAGGGTAGGTTGGTCTTCTCTGTCAGTTAGAAGACACTTGCACTACTTACTACTTATTTATTTTTTGGTTTTGTGTTGTTTTTGTATTGATGTATGGTTTATATGTATGTTATGTACTGTATGTACAGTATATGCATTAAATATTTTTATTGTCTTGTTTTTATTTATTTACCCTACTATGTATTATCTCTGCTTTTATTGTCCTGTGTACACAAGGCACCCATATAAAAGAGAGATGCTTTTTTATTAGACCACCATGTATAAATAAAGGTGAACCAATGAATCAATGAATGACTAATGGTGGACCTAAAGTATTTTTTCTTTTTATTATTCATTGAGTTTTCAGTTAATCTAGTACAGCACAAATACAGTACAGCACAAATGTCATTTTACAGCCACATCAGGCTTTTGTGAATCTCATATAACCATAGAAAGTTTTATAAATTAGACTAGTGCTTCACTTTGTACTATTTCTCCTCATCATGTCTCTGTGCCATATAGCATTGATTCATTCTTCTCTGAGAAATGAAAAGGTCAGAGATGTATCATTGTCAAGGCCCCCTTTCAAAATGTCCCCTCAGGTTGTCATGACACCAGATCCACCGACTGAGTACAAACACCACTCTCCCATGTCAGTAAAGGTTGCTTTTATCCCACTCTGAAGGAAGATGAACCATGCAGTGTTGCAAGTCCACACAAAGAGCCACTTCGCCAGCAAGGCACCATTCGCAGCACACATCACATTGATGATCACATTCTCACAGTAGCAGAGGTTAGGTTAGGTTGATCAGCTGGTTGGTGACCCTGCGGTAAAGGGTCAGCCAAGTCTAGTGCTACACGTTAGGTTAGGTTCCATAAAGCTGACCCCAGTTTAGTTTAAACCCTGCAACAATGGTGCTATAAACATTCGAGGGCAGAAAGATTAATTACTGTACATTTCATTCAGCTGTGGACTGTGCTATGTTTGGCATATCTACAGTACAGCACATACACACACATACACACACACACACACACACACAAATGCACCCACATATGAAAACCTCCAAATGCATAACATACCTAACAACTTATTGTGCTCACCACACACATAAAGACATACATACAGACACACACAAGCATGTGTATGCACACGCACACATGGACACACACACGCGCACAAACACACACACACACACACACCACTGGGTAGGAAATGATCCCCTGCTGGAATTCTACAAAGCCTCCACTGATCTCTCTTCTGAGAGGCACCCCTGGGGCTCCACAATCCAGTCCTCAGGCCTACTCAGCTCTACTCTGCTCTGCTGTACTCGGCTCTGGCTGTTAATCTGCTAGCTATGCTGGTCTGGTCTGGATTGGCCGGGGTAAGACTTCACTCTAATCCTCCTGAGGCCCTTGGAAATCCACCTGATCAAACCTCTGGGGGAAGTATCCCAACATGTTGGCTTTATGCTGGTTCGTCTACCTCTGGGTTTGCATAGGGAGATTACTGCCTGTTCTCCCGAGGTCCCTGGAAATGCAGCTGACCACCTCACACACCTCCATACAAATTATCCCCATGCCTCAACAAATCAGGTAAAAATCTTCCACCCATTCACAGGTCCCTTCCTCTTGACCATCTAGCTCATGGTTGGCATGGAGAGAAATTCACCGCTCTAGAGACCCATGGAAATATTCCTGACGATCTCACCACTTGAGGCAGAAAGTATCTCATTGCCTCTGAATCCTGCACAAGAAGCCATTCCATACCTAGGTCCTATCCCCTGGCAAATCTGTCTCTGCACTTGTGTGGAAAGAATCTTTTCAATCACAAGGCCCTTGGAAATCCGACTGTGTCCATCTGACTACCACACAAACAACCTCCATACAAAATATTTCAATAGCTTTCAACTCTGCAGATACATTTTTTCTGTATCGCCCATGGTTCATCTACCTCTGTGCTATGGAGAGAGCTTTGCCATCCCTGAGGTCCTGGAAAATCCAACTGTATTACCTGCAGCATACCTGACACTTCCCATGGTTTGTACAGCTCTGCAAGCAAACCACCAGAGCACAGCTCAGTATACCTACTGTCCACCTCTGTTTATCTCTCCATTATACAGGACATTCCCTATATTTTTTTAGGAACTTAGAGCACTCATATAGCAGTGTGTTATTAGGGATTTGTTTCTTCATATCTCTCTGAGACACGCATGGATCAGGGATCAGAGAGCAGAGTCAGCCAGGAGTGACGTCTCTGGAGGAGATATTATATTTGGTGTCTAGCTCAAGGATGCTTTACTCAGGGATGGACACATTGGCAATTGTGGGTACTTACACAAAGATCTCTGCACTCACAAGGCCACCCTGCCAAATTCAAGAAAATTAAAATTCTCACCAAAACTTTGTATGTTCCTTTGTAGCTCTCATTTTCCTTGTATCTTCTGTAGTTACAATGGGAAGCTAAAACATGATGGACTCCATAATAGCATGTCAACATGATGTAACAATGGAAAATACCAAAGATATGTCTGGGAGTCATTTTTGTTTGTGTCATATTAATCACAATAAAAAAAATGTGGTCATAATTTTTATGATAGAATAACTCATAAATGGTCATGGACTTTGCATAACTGTCTATAACCTTAATTATGTAAATTACTGAACCTTAATCATCACTCCGATTTCTCTTCCTCTCTCTGTCAAATACTTGCATACATATTCACACCACCAAACACCATCTGAAATATCTGAACAGCACACCCCAGCTGCAGCAAACAGGGGGAGACAGAGTGCCTTGTGACCATTCATCACTGCTAATAGGTCATAGTTTACAGCCTGACATTGGGCATACATCATCAGATCAGACACAGGGACCGGGGGAAAATGGGAGAAGAGGCGTGACGGTAGGAGTCTGGTGTAGATTAGATTATGTGATGTCAGCCACTTTCCGAGGCAAACTGAATACAACAACATCAAAGGGAAACGGCACACTCCTATTCCATCTCAGAAGTTGCCCTACTAAGGACCGGAAAATAAACTGATATGACAGTCGACACAGGCATGTGGATGGTGAATTTGTCATCAGGCTGACGTCTAAGCTGGTTATGCTCTTGAGGGAAAAGGTTTGCCAGGCCACAAGCCACTGCAGGTGAGAAAAATGGGCGCCAAACTCACACACAAAGCATCTGGCTTCAGGGAGAGCTTGACCATGCGTCACTCATGTTTAATACACCAGCTCTACAAAGGCTGATGGCCCATTGGTCCTTTTCTCTGCTGTTGAATCAGCTGAATATGACTTTGTTCACCTCCAAGATGCCATTCAATAAATCCTTGTCCTTGTCGTCGTCCTCCTCCACTTTATAGTTCACCACATCCTCCTTTCTGAGCTGTGTGACACAGGAAATCTATCTTCTGCTCTCAAATCGCAAATCAGAGAGAGAAGGTAGAGAGGCACGTGCAAACTTCACAATAGCATGTCTCTACCCAGAGATATGACTGTTTTAAAAATCACACATTTCACTGGAAACCTCAGATGGATTATCACAGAGGGAACCATCCTGGCAAGGGTCCTTTTTTCTCACAATGTGGATTAGAAATTCCCTGTGTTGATGATTGGTGGAGCCCAGCTCATATTGATGTCCAGGCAGGTGCCTGCTTGTCATTAAGGTTTAATAAGACTCAGCGCATAGATCCTCATTAATAGCTGCCCACAGGGCACACTCGGGACCTTTGCATAGAACGGGGAGAGGGGGAGAGAGAGAGAGAGAGAGAGAGAGAGAGACAGAGAGGGAGAGAGGGCAGGGGGGCTTGAAAAGAGGGAGACGACACTTTCATATGGCTGTACTGATAGAATACTAATAAAGCCTGACACACACACACACGCACGCATGCACGCACACACACACACACACACACACACACACACACACCACACAGTCGCAAACCCATACAGTCCTTCTCTGTGCTCCACTACACTGCACAGCAATCTACTGCCTGTGAAATTCGAATTCAAACGCCAACCAATTACTTCAATTCAAAGGAAAGAGTTTGAGACTCTCAGTCTAAATATTTGAGCTGAGGGAGAGAGTGGAGTTTTGGGAGTAAACACATTCTCTGTGTAGGCCTGATAATGTCAGTGGTGTGTGTGTGCGCGTGCACACGTATGTATGTGTGTGTGTATGTGTGTGTGACACACACACAGTGAGGACTTAAGAACAACTCCAACACTAAACCAAAGGAAAGAGTTGTAAATCTACTCTCTAGATACTTGCTGACTGCTGAGCTCAACTATATACTATAGCTGTACTAAAACTATTTTCGTTCATGTGCATGAGTCTGCAATGCATGGTGTTTTTTTAATCATGATAAATTAATTTAAAATTCTGATTGTTAATCAGCTCCCATGCCAAAATAAAACTTTCTGCTGTGTGTGTTACTGGGGAGGACAGTTCTTCTCAGTGATGTGCACTGGGAAACCAGCTCTGATTGTGGGATAAAGGGGAGTGCTTTAGGTGTAAACACAGCAAAGGCATTAAACTTGAAGGGGAAGCTCTTAAAAGGCTCTCCTGTTCAGGGGCTGACATCCGTGAAGGGTAAAAACATGTTAGGCAGCTGGAGTGTAATAAAGACGATCAAAGGTATGCACATGTCTTGTAGACATTGTGATGGCAGCAAGGGCCGATGAGCCGAGTTACCGAGTAGTGTTCCCTGACAAGTAGGTACACTTCCTGTGTTCCTGTTGTGCTTGTGAGCGAGCAGCAGTCAGGGTCAGAGGCTGTGGAACCATTCAGCTCATCGAGTCATCAAGAGAAACGGGGGGTGGGGTGGGGGGGAGCTCAGGCACATAAGAACACACACAAAGGAGAAGCTGGAGAGTAATACACGACTGAAAAAATTCACCCACAGGAAAGCCTGTGCTGAAGTGCACAAATAAGAAAAGCATGATATCTCATCAGGAGATCTCACAGACTGCTGATAGATTTCTGTTTCTCCTGACTGACCCAGACTTAGAAGAGAGTGAGTGCATATTAAGACGTGAGAAACAAAATGAAAGAGCTAAGTGAGAGACATATACCGGAGTCAGACAGCCTAAGGGTTTTTTTCTCAGGAGCAGAATTTCAAAAGTATGAGAAAATGGTTGAAATCTCACACTGACTATGTTTACATGAACTAATCTGATATGAACTAGATTAAGACAATGTCATGTAAACAGAATTTTCTTAACCTGAATAAGGTCATAGTTGGAGTAAGCATAATCATATTAAGACATGTGGAGTATTCAGATTTTAGTTGCATTATCGAAGGGCATTTTAGCCATGTAAACACCTTAATCCAATTGTGACTCTCTATCGGATAATTTGCCACTCTTTGCGACACAAGCGGCAATCCAACTGCATGATGACGCTCCCTCTGCCTACCAGCGGCTGCAAACTTGTTTACAGAGGAAAAAAATGACTGACAGCAGAAAAAAGAAGTCATAACATTTTTGGGGGTGAGGCTGAAACTGTCACCATGCTCAGGATCTTGAGGGAAATCGATATCATGAACTTTTCAATAAAGCCTTAAAGTGTCCGTGTGCTCTAGTGATTCTCCTTTGTTCTGTTAATCAGACTGCTCCGTAGCGTGTAAACGGGAATATGAATGGAATAGTTCTATAAGCAACACAAGGAAACAGTTTAGTCAGAATATTGTCTAATAAGACCAATAGTCGGATTATTGCTGTCCATGTAAACATAGTCACTGATTTTAAATTATACTAATCTATGTCTAGGAGAAGTAAATGAGTAGCTCTTATTTAGGATATTGCTTTCCAATGGGCAGACTCTGCTGTATTTACCATCACAGTAATCATCATCCCCATCTTCATCATTAATAGCATCATCAACATCATTGTAAAATATACACTTTTTCCCTTTACAGTTTATTTGAATATTGGAAAATAGTCTAGTCTTGTCCTTCTCATTGTGGTTACATGCTTAAATGTTCCTGTCTTACAGACATGGATGGTCTGCCTTCAGATAATAATTGTAAGACTAAAATAAAACCAGATACCCACATAGTACAGCAGCTACAGTAGTCAGCAAATACACAGCCCAATATTTACTTGATGGAGGGGGTGAGTCTATGTATGTGTGTGTGTTTGGGGGTGGGGTGCGGTGTGTAACCACTACATCTTTGGGGTTCTATGATCAATTACGAAGACTGTATATGTATATGAGACCTATAGCAATACTGTTAATGCCAAGTACAAAAACATATACAAGGTGGCCAATGCAGATGTCCTCTGCTTATTATGTCCTGTTGGCTCAGTCAGTACATGCAATAACATAGTACCACATACAGTACATGCAGTGGTACATACAACTGCATGAGCTTGACTCATGCTAGGCTGACGCATATCTTCTTCCCCTTCTCTCCAGCCCTATTTCTCTTTCCCCCCAACTCTCCTATCCCTCTTCACTGGGCCTAACAGAAAAACTACAAAAACAAATTCTGACAAGCACGTATTACACAGTATTGGGGAAAAAAACAAAACAAATAAATGACTAAATAAATAAATAAATAAATAAAGCTTGCAGACTTTCTTTAGTGCGTGGGGCTTGAGTTTATTCAGAAGACGGACAATAGATGTAACACTGTCAGAGGGAGTTAGACTGGAGAAAACAGTGTGTGGGCGTGTGTGAATGACAAACCAGAAAGTGCTAGTTTTTAAATGGTCCTCTCTATCTCCCAAACTGAGTAAAATATAGTGCGATGCCAGTTCTGCTGAAAACGTATGGACATCAGATTTGGAGCAGGGTACAAAGAGCACATGAGAGAAATGTCATGCACATAGCTCACATGAAAAGGCCAAGTCTGCTTCGTTGCAGTTTTCCACTGATCAGACCCTCATAAGAGCACCATTAGTGCTACAAAAAGCCTTTTTGACATTTCTCCCTCTTCTTTTTCCTGAAGAGGATATTTAGGAGATGACTAGCGAGAATATGACACTGTGTTCCTTGTTAAACTTGCATTCAGTGCCATATTATTTAGAGTGCTGAGGTCTTGATTTCTTGCCCTCATTGTGAGAAAACCTTTCAGGATCTTGGTTTCAAATATTTATCTGCTGTTTATTGGTCATTTAAAATAATTCTGTTATTTTTTATTATTTATTAATTAAAATATTAGTTATTATGTTTCTTATCATAGGGAGGTTTGTACAAATTGAAAAATGAGACCAAATTTAAATCTCTCCATTTAATCGGTAGCCACACGCTGAGGGCTGCTCAATCGATATATTCTTCTCCCTATCAGTTCCAGGCGAGTGAGCATAGTAGTGGCATACTATTAGGTTATTACAAAAGCAAATCAGTCAGCAGAATTAATTTTCTTGAAAAATATGAGTCTGGCTAAAGGGAATTAATAACCATTGCAGAGCATGTAGCTGCTGAATTTTCATCACTTCTCCCCAGCCAGTTCTACATGTGTGCAGAAATCAGTCTCCTTTGATGGTGGTTGGTTGTTGTTTATCATGAGGAACGAACGCTAACAGGAATTCTCTTGGAAGTCTAAAAAGCGTACTTTCTACCAGAAAAGTCTCAACACATCTAACTACTGTAGGTACTTTTTTGAAAGATGGAGGAAATGATTGCAAGCTTATACTTTAACAACTATATTGCATATTCAGTTCACAGAAGACAATTCCCTCATACATCACATTTCTCCACTTAACATCAGAGATTTCCCCTGCTTCTTTGGGTTGTGTGTGGGGACTTTCATATTGTGTGTGCGTTTGTGTAAACCATTTATGTGCTTGATCAAGATGAATGTCTTTATCTACCCTTATTCTACAAAGACAAGGGGTGATCAAGCATGGAATTGTGATGTGTAGAGAGATGAAAAGCCTGTATGCTCTTCAGGGTGCAGCGGTGCTGAGCGCGAGGTGGTAGACTAGAGAGTTATGGGTTTAAAGTGCCTGGAATGGCACAGACAAGACTCAAAGAGTCTGGTTGGGAAAACATCTCAGCCATTCACAAAAGCAGTCATCTTCTTTCTAAATTGCACAGTGTCTGTGTGTTCCTGGGTTTAATTCTGCATTCTGATTTATTCAGGTGACAGGGACAGAAAATCGAGATGGGTGTTTAATTCATGGCATTTGCATAAGAGATTACTATGATATACATTTCATTTCATTTCAAACCTTTATTTAAACTCGAATAACCATTGAGGTTGCCCTCATTTACAATGATGTCGAGTTGGGTACACTGTATGTATTTAAATGTGTACAAAATTTAAGTTCCAGGGACATGTAAATATGACATGCGAAGAAACAGACAGACAGAGGAAAGGAGACAAAAATAGTTTGAAGTCCATTGCCTAACTATTTACACTATGTGTTGTAAGGGAGTTGAAGAACAAATGTTATGTGAAATTTGAAAATTAAGGGTAATCTAATGATTCTTATCTAATCTATGGAGAATGTAATTGGGGCCAGATAGTGTATTGTAGCCCACATTTTCACTTCTGCAAAGTCTCCTTGCTTTTTCTGACTTCAAACACTGAATATCTGAGTATTAAACACTCACTATAAACTACTGTACCTGAGGTCAAACACATTAACAGAGTGAGAATATTACTATGCAAGCAGCATACTGTAGGTAGCTAATGTTTGGGCTTCGGGGATATTGAAGGGCTTTTTGATTGAATGTGCTCATGCGTTCTGTTCCTATTTCATACAGATGAAGACATAGTTAATAAGAATGCAAAGCCATGCTCCACTGATACTGTGGATAATGTTCGTGTGACAAGCACATTTAGATTCAACAGCGGTAGATGTTGTCATATGTTTAACTTCACTTAATAACCTCTGTGGAGTCATACAGAAAATCTTACTGAGGTCTAGCTGAAATGATATGACACATACTGTACGATTACCCCAAATCTCCTTAAATTATAACCAAAGGGGATCCTGTCTTTCCTCCCTAATCCTAGGTCTTCTTTGTCTTCCATGTCTTTCACTAGCCATCCCACATTTCCCGAACCCAGACACTAAAGTGGAAAGAGAGAGTTTTAATGACTGCATTTACATACATGCTGTCTGTATTGATCTGCCGGAGATCCTGCTCACTCAGCATATTCCGAATCACCGCCATCAACATTAATGTCATAACATGCCAGTTGTAGAGACAGGCTGGTAATGGCGCCACAAACAACTTTAATAGCACACTTAGCTTTTAACCACTGTACATGCAACACAACCTGAACCAGCAGTATGGTCACCAGCTCATATGGTTGTGATGTAAGTGAATATTGTACAATGGGAAAGAAAAGCATGGTGGGGACAAATTCCTTGTGCTGGACATCATCTAAAAATTTATGCTGTTCATGGAAAAGAGAAATAATACAATGTTTACAGGTATCGTTAAAAGTCAATATTTAATTTTTACTGTTTTCTGAGCTGATTTTCTCTTCTTAATTCAAGAAAATGAAAATATGTTAGGGAGCCACGCTCCCTTTAAAGCCTCAGAAAATGAAATTAATCACAACTGTGTGAGAATTAGAGTTTATGGCTGAGCCAATAGAGGTGAACCATGTCTATAATTGCCATATAATACTGAAGCATGACTCGTTGGAAGTGAAATGTGAAAACTGCCGTACCATCATTTTCTCTCTCATATATATGATTTCATGCAAATGTTCTGAAACCTAGGAACAGAGAGTAATGGTGGAGCTTGTATAATGGCTTTTTATGCCACACTACACCACTGGAGATAAGAGGTGGCCAATGCCTTTCGGGTCTCAGCACCACATAAAGGGAGGCTCAATGTTAAGGATGCTTGTTTAAAAATGATTGGGAAAACATTTGATGCTGATGTATTGTATATTCAACATTCACTTTTGTCTTCTGTACTTCCTTTAATTTGAAGGTGTTGCTTTTGGCCATTAAGAGAGATATTCCCTTGACTCTAAATTGCTGTTCTTACCGTCTTGACTTGAAATCTGTAAAAAGGCTAACCTGCTCATATATTCCTCTGGAGATTTCCTGCTAGACTACCAAACAAGGCTTTAACAATTCTCAGGGTCAGTGTGCTGACATGTTGCATTTGAGCAAGGAAAATCTAAGCACAGTACAAATTCTCACCATAAAGCCTGCATAGCTAGAAAAGCTCAAAGAACAAAGCCACACATGCACAAACCATTTTGCTCCCCCATCTCTCTTTCTCTCTCTCTCTCTCTCTCTCTCTCTCTCTCTCTCTCTCTCTTTCTCTCTCTCCCTCCTCCCTCATGTGTGTGCCATGTCCAGGATGGTCCCATCCCTCTTGGGACCATCCTGTGCACTATCGCTGTTTATTCAGTGGCGAGGTACCGTACATTTTAAAAAATCTCTCCATCTCTCCTCCGGTCGATCTATCAGGGTGCCCGCTCGTGTCAGGCTGTCGTGTGGCGGTGAAGTTGTGAATGACTGATCGCCGTCTGAGGTGCGCAGAGAAGGAGGTGCTGCCAAGACAGACCCCGCGTGGCAGAGGCAGTAATCACGCACGTCAGTCAGAGCTCCCCATGACCTTGTGTCAAATCAAACGGCTCCACTGCCATTATACGGAGGGAGGTCGGCCGAGGCCCCTTTGCTACAGTGGTCAGCCGGTCTCCGGGAGTGGTTTCCTCCTGAAATTGATTAAGGCCTCACAGGAAGGGGCATAGCAACAAATTATGGGTCCCATATACACAGGAGGTGACTCTGGGCCCCCCTCCACTCTCCTCCCAGCCTAACTAAAATTATGTCTTTTGGGCACTACTCTGATAATCCTAATCGTTTGTAATATCCATACTTTCACCAGTATGCATACTTTCCCCTGTTCAAAATCTGTCTATGGAGAATCATTTTGTTTGTTTCAACCAAATCTTGATAATTCACATTGAAGGGCTATGCACTTTGGGATTAGATTTAACAAATGGTCTGGGGAAAACATGAATACATATTTCTCTCTTCCCTTCTCTTCACATGCTCACAGCATCGGAAAACATACTTACAAGCCACACATGAAGGCATGGCAGCATCACCTTCTCTCCCACACAGGCACAGGCACAGGCACACACACGCACACACGCACACACGCGCACACACACACACACACACAACCAGTTACTGAATGATATCAGAATATGTAACAAATGATGTGTGAATCTAACTTAAACTAACATTTTACTGACATTGAGTAATACAGTAATGAAGCCAAAATCAGACAACCATAAGATCTGTACCCTCACTAATTCAGTGTTTACTGCCAGTGCAGAAACTGCAAAAGCTGTCTTGACAAGTCATGTAGTTGAGTATTGAATCTTTAAATATTGTTTTCTGTGGAGAAAAAAATGAAAAAGAATCTGCTACTGGGGAGAAATCATTTCACTTGTTTCCAATGCAGTTTCATCAGTTTGGAGAATATACTTGAAACAAGTGATGTCTTAAGATTAAGAGGGTGCCACTCCAGTAGTATCAAGATAATATGACTTGATTAAAGATCATTTTAAGAGAAAGTTGATTGGCGTAGCAAAAAAATTAATTATCTGACCACATTGGCAGATGTTTTGTTTTAAGAAAAAAAAAAAAAGACTCAATACTAGGGTAAATACATTAAATACAATTCCAGAGAGTTAAAAGGTTCCTTCACTGACATGGCATTTTTTGCCATGGTGGTTAGGGTTAATACTGCAGTAAATATCCCTTTTATTGCTGACGCCATAATTGTTTCCTCTCCATTATTTGTGTCATAGTATTTTCAGAAGGAAGATAATACTTGAGCTCATTTCATGGCATCTCAGGTTAAGCTGATGTGCTCGGCCTTGACTTGTGCTCCTTTCAACATATTCAACAGTGCATGATTCATACAGTATATGCACGGTTTGCTAATCTGGCATCACAGCCGTGAAGTTATTGCAATTTGAATCATATGTCCGCAAATTTGCAAGGAAGGTTCCAACTTAACTGGGAAATAGAAGTATAGTACATGGAAATCAGGAGTCGGGAGCTAGTAAATTCAGTATGGATCAACTTATTGATATTCCACATATACAAATACCTAACAGTATACAAAAGCTTAATATAAGAGTGTGATGGAAAATCACTCTTCCTCCATTTTCAAGCCTTGGCTCCAGAATTGTGTTATGAACACGAAATGCGTATATTTCCTCCACACATATTCTCACACATCTTATTGAAAATAGACTGGTGTGCAATAAATTGCCTCTATGTTACGAACAAGCCCCCCCCCTCCGATCTAATGCAATGCCTTGGTAATATTATGTGACTAAAGAAACTCTCTTTGGGAAAATAACTGGATTTTACCCCCCAATATAATGTCTCCGTGGGGCGTAGAGAAAGATTAATGTGGTAAATAAGAAAGACTATTTTAGGCCTCCTGGACTGTTCAGCATTGACTCAAATGGGTTGCTTTCCCGCAAAATAACATTAAATCCGAGAAGGAGAAAAAAACTAAAAAAATCATACTTCACTGTTCATACTCCCACTGACTGTGTGACTAGTTGGTTGGTGCCCAGATTCTCTCATTTCCCCGTATTTGGCTGCAAAAGCATCGCTCCACACTGTGATGTTGTGCTTCAGCGTTGTTTAGGTAAATGAATGGATGTGAAGGGACTGCAGTGACAGAGGATCAGCAGATAGTTTCAACTGGCAGGGTTTCTTTGAAGGAGATCCCACTGCCTGGGAGAAGATAGGATCAAATCAGCACAGATTATCAAGCTGTGGTACTTTACAACCCCAGCCGGGGGACTGTGATCTAGCTGTGGGCTACGACAGTCTCAGTGATATCTGAAAGTCTTCTCTACCCACATGCTGCAGAAGATGAACAGAGAGATAGGAGCTGATATACTTCAGATGTCTGTCAAATGGCCGAGATAACTGGGCCTGCCTGCAGCCTGAGGGAAGCACTGGGACAGAGCGGAGCTTTTTATGCATCGTCATATTGATGTGGGCGTTGATGTTCCTCTGTGTCAAAGTCTCACTGTAAAGCCTGATTTATTAACATTAACATTTATTTCACAGCACATCCATGCATATTATACCCTTTTCTTATTGTAGACACTGATGCACACACATACTCAAACACACACACATACATACACACATGGCCACAGGGTTTATTACTGTTATGTGCGCATTGTGGCTGTATTTTGATCGTCTTCATTCTGTGCTGTTTGAAGTTTAAAATTCATTAAAAACCGATAATGTTTACTTTTCCATCTCAGATATCAGTTTTGGCTCTGACTGTAGTCTGCGGCCTGTAAAAAACAGAGCCTCTGTTGTTTTCATGAAGTTTGAAAGCACTTTGCTGAATATGATTTATAACCTTGAGCACATCATTTTTTTCTGTGCTACAGCACTACCAGCTTTTACTGGTTTGTCGCTGTTTATATGCAGCTCATTAATAAAACTGCATCACAATGTATGTCCCTATCTTCTTGTGAGTATAAATGAGCATCATAAGATTTCATGTAGGCTATAGCATAAATGTGGCAATAACACAAACAGATAAACCTGTGCATTTATTGTTTTGACATAACATTGTTGACAGAGTGGGTAGTCTGTCTGTGTTCTTTCTTAAGATGGACGAAACCTTCAATAAATTGTTGGAAATTGCAAAATATCCAGGTAAATGAAGAATAGATAACACAATGTATTCAAAAACCCGATCCATCAAGCCACTGTAACTTAATTAAAACAAAGAAACAAGGGAAGAGCTGCGTCTAAGAATGGCTGTCCCTGTCATAAGACTTTATGGACTCCCATAGCAAAAATGAACAATAAATAGTGGAAACTCCCATTAACCCACATCTGCCGTACACCAAACCACCGTGTTTAAATGCATGGGAGAAAGTGAACCCAAGGCAGAAGGGTGTAGCTTGAAAGCCATACTGTAAAACAAGGGTGATGCACTATTGATTTGGGCCTCCGGTTGCTCCTCTCTGATCTCTCAAAGCTGAGAAGGGAATGTCTGGCAGGTGTGTTGATTTTAAGCTAGGGCCTGCAGCACACTTTGACGTGGCTAAGAAAATACTCCACCAGAACTATGGGTAGATCTGACAGAATTGGATAAGGAGTAAAGCTAGACAGAAAACCTGCATTGTAGCTCCAGGTTGCTTGTGTTCCACTTTGTGTGAGCTTCACTGTCTTGCTTAAATCTATCACGATATCTGAGGTCTGTACTAGTGCTTGGGAATAGGAGCCTTTGGAGACAGAGTGAATAGCAGTTGTTACTGGACTGGGTCCTCTAGGGCTTAATCACCACTGTTGCACAGTAGGACCAAGCTGAATCTCCCACCTCCCATCTCCCTTGAACTCATCTACAGCACTTTACACTGTACCTGTTTGCATTTATGACATGTATATTCATACATATATTATATTTTGGCAAATATAAGTGTCTGAAGATTGGTGAAATTGCTGTTTCTGTTGGGGTTAGTGTTTTGTGAATAGATAACTCTATTTTTTTTTATTTCCTTAACAAAAATAACAATGCAACACAAAACACACAGAAATGACGGGAAAAAAAAGCATGTGGAGACATCAGAAAAGAGAAGAAAAATACTGTAAACATAACAAATGTAAAACAAAGTATATTAACTAGACAGAATGAGATCACAGCCCAGTTATGAAGAAAAAAGGTAGAGAAAGTCTAACTGATATAAACAAATGCAGGTATAGTCATATAAGCTTATACATAAATAAAATGTATGAAGTTACATAAAAGAACAGAACATAATAAAATATTATACACTCCATTTACAGTTTTTATAAATAAAGCCAATACAAAAGGCAAAAAACAACAACAAAAAAAAAAAAAATGTGAAAAACAGGAAAAGAAGAATACAAAAACAGGACATATCAAAGCTCAAAATCCCATGCCTTTATAACCTTAGAACTGTTTTTCCCATTTATCAGTAAAAGCAAGATATAGATATAGAAATAGATAACTCTTTAAATGCACAGTGTGTGTTGTTTAATGTATTTTTTCCCACCATGAAAACAGGCCTGCATGGATAAATAAAGTTTATTGGATTGAATTAAATTGAATTGAATTGGCCTTGCAATGGCCAGAGTGAAAACTGCACTTATTGGACATGTGGCACAGACAAATCATCAGTCTTTGTTAATTTCAAGATGCAAAAAAAAAAAAAAATTATTAAAATCACTCTTTCAAATGTGATGCAAGATGGTGTGTGGTAGACTGTTAGGCAACACAATTACTGATTTCTGAATCCTGGCATGCTTTGTGTGGGACTTTAGAGAACATTTTGCTTTGCAGTGCCAATAGTTATGGTTATGTCTTTGCTCTTGCCGCTGTCTACGCCTTCACTTCTTTCTGTGTCTTTTGCTTGTGTTGATTGTGAAGTGCTTTGTAAACTTTGTTTTTAAAAGAGTCCTGTACAAAGAAAGTTATTTTTTATTGTGCCTATTATTGGAGCTGGGTCGTATGTATGACTGGTGCTGTCCGTGGTGCTGATGTGGGATCAGCTTTGAAGCGGGTTTTCAAGTCGTTCTGCTGTTTGGAAATGAGGAGCTGTCCATTGTGCTGATTTGGGCACAAGGCCATACACAGCAGCTCAGAGCATTTTCTACTTACTGAGCATGCTATTACAGGAGTCTGACAGTTAATATGTTTGAGTGCAGTTAGTCGCTCTGTGTGCATATACAGTACATGTACTGATACAGAGCTGTTTAATATTGTAGGACTATAAATGGCAGTTATTTTAAGCCATCTGGTTTTCTGCAAATAAGTGGATAGAAATGGGGTCTATTTCGAGTGGTTGCAATCTGCTAGGCTATTGGTTTTGGAACAGGGTAAAAGCAATATAGTATGGGAAGCGTGGAGAGCATACAAACATGTGAGTTGATGTCTCTAATACACAGTAGCAACTGTGGCAGGGGAACATCTCTTCATTAGGAGGAATAGATTGGATCAGTGCTGTAGGTGGATCTAATAGACAGCACCTTACCACACAGTAACCTTTTCAGTCATGCCTTCCCTTATAGTAATCTCTACACATCGGATAGCGTGTAGTGATACAGTGGCACTGTAATCCCACCATGGCCTTCTATGGACCTTTTAACTTTTATGGTCCCTCACCTCTCTCTCTCTCTCTCTCTCTCTCTCTCTCCTGTATTGATCTGGTGCTGTTTGTTTCTTACAGTACTATAGCTGCAGATATTTATGGTTGTAGCTGCTGGTCTCTCATTCCCATTACGGCGTGAGCGATTGACATGGCCACTGTTTCAACACCTCGCTGCTGAGGAAAAATGTAATATTCAAGAGCCATGTCCTTAGTCAGCACTTACTCCCCTAGAGCTGGCTATGTAAAATGACCATGAACAGCAGATATACTGGAGCAAACCGTAATGGTTGAATGGGGGCAAAGGAAAAAAAAAAAATAATAATAATAAAAGAAAAACCCTTTGTGTAACTATGTATACTGAATAGATTTGTTTCAAGATTCAAGATTCAAGATTCAAAAAACGTTATTGTCTATCACATAATGATAGAAAATTGTCATGGAGCTCACAAACAACATAAAAACATACACCTATGAAAGACTCACATAAAATTACATTAAAAACACAAACAATTCCATACATAAATAGGAGCAGGTGTGCAAAGCTGCATTAAAGAGTAGTGACAGTCTATTTGGCCTTGTTTAAAAAGAATATTGCGTGGGAATGAAAGAGTTTTTGTAAGTTCTCTTTTTAGCCAGAGTATCTCTGAAGCATCTGCCTGATGGGAGTAGCTGAAAGGAGTGGTGAAGGGGGTGCGAAGGGTCCTTAGTGATGGAGTCTGCCTTTCTTTTTAATGCGTGACTGTAAAGGCCTGAGAGTTGGGTTTGAGTGGTGCTGGTGATTTTGGTTGCATGCTTCATGATTCTTGTGAGTTTTTTCTTGCTTTTCTCTGTGAGGAAGTTGTACCAGGATGAAATGTTGAATGTGAGGACTGATTCAATGAGTGACCGGTATACTGCTGTTAAAATGTCCTGTCTGACATTAAAACCTTTCAGCCTTCTCAGGAGAAACATGCGCTGTTGGGCCTTTTTGTAGACCCCGTCCGCATGCTGTATGAAGGACAGGTGGTGGTCGATCTCAGTGCCCAGGTATTTAAAGATCTCGACCTGTTCCACAGCCTGCCCCTCCAGCCTGAGTGGTTCTGAGAGAGGGTGTGGGGTGTCAGATGCCCGGCGGCCCCCGCAACACAGCTCTTTGGTCTTACTGATGTTCAGTTCCAGGGAGCTCTCCTGGAACCAGAGGACCATGGTGTCCACATACTGCCCGTATGTGGACAGGGAGCGCTCATCTGTCAGGCGGGCCACCAAGGCCATGTCATCAGCATACTTAAAAAGTTTGTGTTTCGTTTGTGTATATGGAGTAGAGAATGGGTGACAAGACACAGCCCTGTGGGACCCCACTATTTAAAACAATGTCGCTAGATTTAAGACCGTTCACTCTGACATGTTGGGGTCTGTCCTTTAAAAAATCCTTAATCCATAAAAAGTAGTGATTTCAGGTGCCACTACAATAAGTGCTGCTGTTGCTCTGCGCTGCTGTTGCTCTGCGATGTGCAAGTATGATTGTTTGGGTTCTTTCGGAAATTTTGAATTTGAGATGCAACTGAATTTCAACCAGTTGTGTTTATGTTTTAATATTAATCTGTTTAGCTATAGTTAAGTGTATGAAAAAAAGTCTACATGATGACTTGATTTACAAGGGTCAGGCAGCAATGATCTAGTTAAAAAATAATACAAATGCTTGAAAAGTTAAAAAGTAATAGAAATGACTTAAGCCCCTGCCCAATGGGGGCTTTAAAAAAAAAAAAAAAATGCAAATATTGGGGAAATTATCTCTGCAAATATATCAATAGTTAAGTATTGTAACTCTAGTTCTATGATCACAGGCGGAGCCCTCTAACAGGGCTCTACTGGCTTAGCCACTCATCTAGTCGCCTCAGCGCACTGAAATTTGCATGCATGTGCTCAGCCAATCAGGATGAGCCTATACACCCTCTATGGGGCCTCACACTATAAATGGCGAGCGGCCCCTCATTCAGCATCCACTAAGTCTTCAGCAACTCGTGGAGGGGCAGGGTGAGCTTTCGGAGGGCTCCGCCTGTGATCATAGAACTAGAGTTACAATACTTAACTATCATTCTATTTCACACAGGCTTCGCCCTCTAACAGGGCTCTATTGGCTTAGGGGGTAAAGCCCGATGACTTCACTCCCTGCCGAGACACTAACACGAACAACATGCTGTGTCATAGCCTGGATTGACTGTAACGATGCAATACGTCAGCCAGATATGGTTCCGCTCACACCCATGTCTATAGAATGGGGGGCGTGAAAAACCAACGCTACACTTAATCATGTTGACAAACAGTAAGGTGTAACACTGGCCAACCCAGTGGCCTGTCTCCATTGAGCTTCAACACGAGAGACTCAAGCCTAGTAGGTCATTTCTTCACATGTACCGTCTCGTGTACCAGTACTGAGTACAGAACCGGAGAAAGACCCAGACACATCCAACAGATAGAACCAGATGAATGGACAGGGTGTCGACCAGGACGCTGCTGTGCAGATCTCCTCCACACCTGTTCCACTGAACAGTGACGTCGACGCAGCCACACTCCGTGTTGAGTGCGCGCGGATGACTGCAGGAGGGTCCCTTCCAGCCAGCACATAAGCCTGTGATATTCCCTCACAGAGCCAGTGGGCGAGTCTCTGCTTTGACAGGGGCTTGCCAGCCACACTGTCTGCATAGCACACAAAAAGCTGCTGTGTGTGCCTCACCGTGGCTGTGCGTTCCGCATAACATGCCAACACAAGCACGGGGCATAAACGGTGCAGCCTCTCCTCTCTCTCCTCACCATGAGGAGGAGGAGGATAGAAAGCCACAAGCTGAATCGTCCTAGACCAAAAAGAACTATTAATGTTCTTGGATGCAAAAGACGGATTCTGTCTGAGTGTGGCGCGACTCAGGTCCCCACGTATCAGCAAACAGCTGGGATGGACCGAAAGAGCGCACAAGTCACTCACTCTTTTAGCTGAGGTCAAAGCAAGCAGCAGAGCCGTCTTGACCGATAACAGCTTAAGAGAAGTCTGCCTAATCGGTTCAAAAGGCTCGTTAGACAGAGCCTCCAAGATCAAAGGCAGTTCCCACTGGGGGGCGGTGGAACGCACCACTGGGCGTTTTCTCCTTGCCCCCTGCAAAAAACGCTTCATGAGGGGGTGGCCAAAGACCTCTCTCCAAACCCCTCATGGCAGGAAGAGATTGCCGACGCATACATTTTAATAGTGGAGTGCGCCAGCCCCCTTTCCAGCAGGCACTGGAGGAAAGAGAGAGCAGATCCAATTGAACAGTTCAAAGGATCAATGTTCCGCTCCCCGCACCATTTCTGAAAGTCCAAACATTTAGCCTTGTAGCTATCAATGGTGGATTGAGCCCTCGTGCCCTGGATGGTCTGCACCACATCCGCAGCCAGTCCAGCGCGCATCAGTCTGTCCCTCTCAGGAACCAAACCCTGAGAGGCTGTTCCAGGCTGGGCATTGCACATATTGCTGATATCGCGCATATTCACCTGAGACAATGCCCCCCAAAACTGGGGAACTGCCGTTGTGCCGTTGTGTGGTCTGGGGCAACCAGAACGACAGTCTCTCCACTCTCACTCTCGCCAGCAGGGGAGGAATGAGATGGAGGGGAGGAAAAGCATACAGCAGCTTTCCTGGCCATGGCACGTGTCCGAACGCGTCCACCCCCAATGGGGGAGCATCTCGGGGAAACAGAGAGAACCACAGGGTACAGTGGGCGTTCTGCCGGGTGGCGAACAGGTCCACTTCCGCCTTCCTGAACCGGGACCAAATCTGGTCCACTATGTCGGGATGTAATCTCCATTCGTCCTCCAGGGGCCCGCTGCTCAACATGAGGTCGGCCCCCATGTTCTCCAGGCCTGGAATATGCAGCGCCTTGAGAGAACGGAGGTGCTCTGTGGCCCAGCGCCACAGGTTCTCGGCAGCCTTCAACAATGGTGCCGGTCACACTCCACCCTGTCCGTTGATGTAGGCCACCATCGGTTGTTGGTCCTCACTAGCACATCCTTCCCCTGTAACAGAGGCAGGAAGTGCTGTAGGACCAGCATGACTGCAGTCAACTCTAGTAGGTTGATGTGCTGGTTTGTCCCTGAAGGTCACACACCACCGACCGACTGCCCCAGGCAGGTCCCCCCCCAACCCGTGAGGGAGGTGTCTGTGAACACCGACACATAGGAGGTCACTCTCCCCAGTGGTGTTCCCTCTGGCAGTATTTGGGGGGTCCCCCAATATGCCAGGTCCTCCCTGGCTGTTGGGGGGATGGTTACCATGTGACGTTTGTGACGTTGTGGATCCAAACGCAATCTGGCAAACCATCTCTGAAGGCGTCTCATATGGAGCAGCCCCAGTGGAATCACAGGGTGAGCCACCGCCATAAGACCCAGGAGCCGCATGACGGCTAACCCTAACCCTAACCCGTCACTGTTCCACCCTGTCTCATCCGCCGAACCGCCTCCAACATGACCGTCTGTATGGGATCTGACAGACACGCCCGTAGTGTGGCAGAGTCCAGCTGCACTCCCAAATACACCGCCTGTTGGCTTGGTATGGGTGCGCTCTTTTTCCAATTGATGGCAAAACCTAACCTGGTTAAGTGCTGCACCAATTGTACTGTATGGAAAATAGCCCATTCTTTCGAGCGGGCCATGAGAATCAGGTCGTCTAGATAAAAGAAGACCCGTATTCCCTGGCAGCGCAGGGGTGTGTGCCATGTCCACACACTTCGAAAAAGTGCGGGGGACCAGGAAGTAGCCGAACGGTAGTCTGTTGTACTCGTAAGCTACCCCCGAAAGGCAAAACACAGGAATTTCCTGTGTCTCGGCACCACTGGGACATGAAAGTAAGCATCTTTCAAATCCACTGTGGTGAACCAATCGCCCGGCTGTACCAATTCCAGCATCTTTTTTACAGTAAGCATGCAAAATGGTCTCTGGGTGATGCATGTGTTGAGCAGACGGAGATCCAGAATAGGCCTCATATCTCTGGTTTTCTTGGGAACCAGGAAATAACTGGAATAGAGACCTCTCTCTCTGGCTTCCTGGGGAACCACAGAAACTGCTTCTTTCTGGAGTAGTTCCTGTATCTCCCTGGAGAGGGCGCTCATGCCTTCCTGAGAAGTTATGATCGACTCTCACTCCTGTGAATGGGGGCGGTACGTAATGAAACTGGAGTGAATAGCCCAGTCGTAACGTCCTGTCCAGCCATTCTGTCAACACACACTGGGTTCGCCACTCCTGATAAAATTCTGTCAGGGGGCGAGCGGACAGCTGTGGAGTGGAGGAGAGAAATTATCTGTATGCAGCCTCGGCCCTCACCGCCGCCGCCCGGTAGGGGCAGAACGGCCCATGGGGGGCCGGAGGCAAAAGGGCTGGAAAGGCTTGGCAGCCAATGAATGGCCCACCGGCATCTGAAGCCCTGCCTCCACACTCGCATAGCTGTTGTCTGATGCCGCCGCTATTTGCTCAGTGGCAAAAATGGCATTAGAATCAGCAGACAGCGTTCTTGCCATAGACTGTAATACACAGTCCCCTTTGACGGCCGCTATTCGCTTCGAGGTGGAGTAGGCGGCGGAGAGGGAAAACGGCGTTGACAGCGCTGTGTGAGAAAGACTGTCCTCACACACGTCCGCTTGCCTCTGAGGGGAGGCAGCGATGACGTCAGCAACGTATCAGTCACCTGCTGCTCTGCTGTGTTTTCCGTGTGGAAGACAGGCAGAGCGGTAAAAGCCTTCCGGCTTACTTCCTGTTGTCCCGTGGGACAGCAGGGTGGGTTGGTGATACTGAGACCATCAGCCCATCAGCCCATCAGCCCATTTCGGCCCAAAGACCGGGGGGGCGGGGGTTACCACACCACCAAACCGATCACTGCTCCGCTGCGCTTCCCATGTGGGAAGAGAGCAGAGAGCAAAATGATGACTGCGATAGCCACTCTGGAGAGCAATCGGCAGTCAGGGTGGTAGGAATAGGCTCTTTATGGAAGAAGTAATTTGTTTTATTACAAACAAAAACATCATTCACATAAGGCACAATGGGAACATATCCAGGAACATTGTGGGGGGATGTGCGGACAACGCCACTAACACACGCCTGGGGCTGAACAGAAGCCTCGCATGCCGGGTGGGTTCCCCCCTCCGGCAGTCAGTATCGCTTCTTGCTGGGCTTCCAGGAACAAGCCAGCGGTCAACGGGAGCTCCAGGGTCCTCTCTGGGCTGGGGGCAGAGGAGGAGCGTGCCGGTAGCGCGCCGGTAGCGCGCCGGTAGCACGCCGGTAGCTGGCGGGCTGCGTCCCGGACGCGGGCGGGGGGGCGAGAGGAGGATGTGGCGGAAGAGGAAGCCACATTACGCCATCCACGCCTCTTGGTAGGCAGATGACGGCGCAACTGAGCCTTTTCCTCCTCTAAGCATTTGTGGGAGATTTTGACTCAACTGAAGGCCTGCATGAATGTATAATCAGTATGATACCCAGCATATGGGGATGTTAGTGTTCAGTGAAACAAGCATATGATGTTAGTGTTCATAGTGAAACTTATATTGACTCATTGAAATGACTGTGTGCATATCCCCAATTAAAACTTTTTTTTATCAAGGTTGCGTTGACACCATTAATTATGGAAAAAGGAGAAGTACTGGTCAAATGAAAACAATGGTGTATTGAGGTGAAGGAAAGTTTGGGGGAATTATGATGGGAGGTAACCTGCCGCTAAGACCCACAAAAGGTGGAGCGTGCAAAAGAGTATAAAAGGATGCATAAAAGAAACCAATTCAGTTGATCCATGGACCAGCTTGGTTAACTTGTACCTGTTATGATTTTTCAAGTAAACCTATATCATATTGAACTCTATTGGACTTGTTTGAGTCATTTGATAATAGTATTTGAGAAGTGTGGCTGAGGACCTGAAGACATCTGGCCCAACTGAAGGTTTTTCACCGACACATTGGAAACACTGCGTAGCCAAGGTGACGGATGCGCCGAAGAGCGATCAGGCGACAGCGGAGCACCCAGCAGGTCTTTCTTGTCCTTCTTCTGAAGGGCTGTCAGACCGAGCCACACGTGCTGAGTACTGACGATAGCCAGAGCCATGGCGCAGCGGTGGTGCGATTCCCCTGGTTAAATTGTTCATCTGTCCCGCAATACGGGATACATGATCCAATTCAGAAGTGGAGAGGAAGGCTTTTCCAGTCAACACGGTGGATAGGGACATCCCCAGCAACCCCAGGTTGTTGGCCATAGCTGCCGTCTGGGCCGCCAGGTGGAAAAACTCATAAAATTCCACCGTCTCCTTGTCTCTGGGTTGAGGAGGAGCATGTCTCCTGCTGCCAGACCAGCTGGTTGAGCCAGGAGAAAAATGAGCGGCCAGCGACTCCCTGGGCCTGGCGATCAGCAGTGCGAGGGGGTTCGGGGGGCGGAAGCAGGATCCCGGCGTTCTCAGCAGCCGTCCTCATCACGTTGGGGAAGTCTAGTTTCAACGATGGATGAGGTAGAGTGGCGGAGGTGAAGGATTCAGCCGTGACGGAGACGGAGGAGATGTTGTCATCGCTGCCCCCCGGCGGCATCCCTTCTTCATCCTCCGCCACAAGGGGAGGAGCCGGCAGCGGAAGTGCTATGACAGGGGCAGAGGAGCAGGGCTCGGGCGAGCCGCTGGCGGCCTCTGCCTCGCTGTCATCACAGCGGAGCTCGATTTCAGGGGAACACTGATGCTGATAGCGTTCGAAATGAGCCCAACGCTGCCGGCGTCTCACCCTGGAGAGAGTCCTGCAGCTGCTGCAGTCCGGCAAGTCGGAGACACCGTCCGCGGCGTGATCCGGGCCGAGGCACCTGAAACACGCCTCATGCGGATCCGTCGTCGTGATCAGGCTGGGGCAGCCTGGGCAGTATTTAGCGATGTTGGTCTCAGATGATGCCATCCTAGGCAAACTTGTTCGTCAGGCGCTGAAGAAAAAGCGGATGCTGAATGAGGGGCCGCTCGCCATTTATGGTGCGAGGCCCCATAGAGGGTGTATAGGCTCATCCTGATTGGCTGAGCACATGCATGCAAATTTCAGTGCGCTGAGGCGACTAGATGAGTGGCCAAGCCAATAGAGCCCTGTTAGAGGGCGAAGCCTGTGTGAAATAGACTTTCAAATTCCTAATAAAAACACAGTTAAAAAATGTAATACAAATGCCCAGAGTCATTGGGTATTAAATCCCTAACCCATGTCATACATTCTATATCCTACATGTAATCTTTAGCCTGTAGGTCTACAAATTGAACTATTGATCTGTAACCTGACAGTCATGAAGTCCTTATCTGGGATTAAGTCAGGAGCATTCTCTCTCTCTCTCTCTCTCTCTCTCTCTCACACACACACACCTCTATTCAAGCCTTCCTCTGCCCACCAGAGGAAGGCTTTTCAAATCCTTGTTGATACATCAGCTTCCTAACCTCCTAAACTTGTCGACTGAGCCTCTGACAGACTCTGGCTGATTTTGATTCTGGGTGATCGCTCCCTCCCTGTCCCTCGTCTCTCCCTTCATTTTTCTCAAACACAAATGCAGACACACACACACACACACACACACACACACACACACACACACACACACACACACACTTGTGTTCTCTGATTAACAGGTGGATCACTTAAAGGAAATAGGCATACCTAACATTTAGCACTTCTCAAATACCAGACTTCATCACTGTCCATTATGCACAAGGCATTTCTCCAATTGTTCTGTTTTCTACCTATTTTGCAAGTTCCACTTTGGAGTAAACATCTGAGTTGAGGAAAGCAAGTGAACAAAGAAATCATAATTACATAATTACAAG
Source organism: Centroberyx affinis (assembly GCF_046629955.1). Classification (NCBI taxonomy): domain Eukaryota; kingdom Metazoa; phylum Chordata; class Actinopteri; order Beryciformes; family Berycidae; genus Centroberyx; species Centroberyx affinis. Next base: position 141,217 of record NW_027279605.1, read on the forward strand.
CTTGCCACCTGTTTTGTCTGTGAATCTGACCAACATAATAGCTCAAATTATCAAAAGGCTAACAATGTCAATGACAAAATACAAATAACTTCAAAACATCAAAACTAGCAACTTAACATTCACATACAAAATGGCAAAATGAAAAACCCATGTCTCAAACAATCAAATTATAGCTTACTCTACCTTTTCAAGAACGCTAAGAATTTTAGCCTTGTGGAACTTGAAACAATCTATGCTTCAAGCTAACATTGGGTCTTCCAACACGTTGTTAGAACAATGCAAAATGCGTATAAATGTAATGTAAAATGACTAAAGCAAAAGGAGCAATCAGCTTCTAAATATGCCCAAGAAAAAAAACTGCTCCAAACTATAATCCACCAGAAACTTTAGTGTGACTAACTCTCTCTCTCGTTCAAACAGCCAACAGCAATACTTCCATATTGTAACTCTATAATCACAGGGGGAGCCCTCTAACAAAGCTCTACTGGCTTGACCACTCATCTAGTCACACTGAGCATTGAAATTTGAATTCACGTGCCCAGGCAATCAGGATGAGACTACTCAACTCTATGGGGCCTCGCTCTATTAAAAGCGAGCGGCCCACTACTCCTCATCCACTGAGTCTTCAGTGACTTGTGGAGCGGCAGGGTGACTCTTTAGAGGGTTCCACCTGTGATCATAGAACTAGAGTTACAATATGGAACTATTGTTCTATTTCACACAGACTTTGCCCTCTAACAGGACTCTATTGGCTTAAGGGGGAGACCCGATGACTTCACTCCCTGCCGTGACATCAACACATGACAACATGCTGTCCCACAAGGTAAACACTGTGCAGCCGAACAGGGCGTCAACCACAAGCCCGCTGAACAGATCTCCTCCACACTCATTCCGCTGAACAAGGCTGTGGATGCAGCCACACCCCTTGTAGAATGCACACAACTATCTGTGCGAGGCTCCCTGTCCGCCAACGCATAGTATGTGTTGTAATAGCCGGTGGGTGAGTCTCTGTTTTGACAGGGGCTTGTGAACAACTCTGACTGACACACAAACAACTGTTGTGTGCGCCACCAAATAGGTGTGCGTTCCCCATAATGCAGAATCACTCTCTTAAGTCGTTTTCATATTAGGTACGATTGCTTCGTACCGTGCCTGAGTACGATTGCCCCCCCCTCTCCACTCCCCTGCCGCTCAGATTTCGCATTAGTAATGTTGTTCCGTACCCGAGTACACTTACGTATCTACACACTCCAATACAGTAGGTGGCGGTATGCACCTAGTTGATTTGCGATCCGCCAATAAACACAAAGAAGAAGAAGAAGAAGAAGAAGAAGAAGAAGAAGAAGAAGAAGAGTACACTTGCATCATCAACTACACAACATTTGTTTATGTTGTCGCTCCAGTGTAGAAAAGCGCGCCAATCGCAAGATCCCAAGCCCATACAATGGCGTCGACCTTCGCACTATGCCTACAATTGTTGATATTTTGGAGACAATGTCAAGAACGACCCTCTCGCCTGCCTTCCTACTTTATCAGCTATGGCCGTGCAGTTCAGAGGATGAGATCAGCATGTGTGCGCATATTTAGAAACAGGCGGCGTTGAGAAATGCCTTTGTAACTCTACTCGGTGACTGCTACTCGCTTTCGTCAATAAGGTGAGAAACAGACCAGTTGTTGACCAGAATATTCTCTTTTGATTTCCACAATGCTTTTGAAAAAGTGTGGACTAGCTACCTAATCAGTGATAGAAGTTATGTTATTGTAATGACAGTGACTGCAGCACACACACCTATGCTCAGATACACGTCATGAAAGAGGGCTGTGTACGGTCTACCTCTTGTAGAAAACCCCTGTAGATGTAACTTGGTGATATTATTGTAATAACTGTGATCTGACTTGGAAAATATTGGTCTGCCCTTAATATAACACTGTAACACTGCCCTTAATATAACAACTGAAACAGTCCATTGGCTACTCTATTTTTCATAATACCACGGAAATCTGTCTTTTTCGTCAGTTGAGCTGCCAGACTTACACACCGCATCCCGCACTTTTTGATATTGCAGCCTCATTTTCTTTAGTTTGTCACGGCATTGTTGTGTTGTTCTATTGTACCCACGCGCATGTAAATACTCTCAAATTAATCCATACATCTCGGCATTTTTGTGTGTAATGTCCAGTTGTGATTGTATGTTTTCATCTGCCCAAATTTCAAGTAAGCATTTTATTTCTTGAGTAGACCAGAAAGATCCTTTCGCGGCCATTTTCGCAGTCATGTTTTGAGCGGGACATTCGAATAGTTATGACGTCACATTGTAAATAGCAGTCCACTTCCGTGTTTTGGTACAGTAGTTTTCACACCTGATGTGAACCGTACCCGAGTACACATGAACCGTACTCGAGACCACCTTTTCAAGTGGACCAGTACAGTCCAGTACACAGTGTTCACACTAATCAAATGAACTGGACTTTGGGGTCAAGTGTACTCGGATCTGGGCCCGGGTCCCTGATGTGAAAGCGCCCTTAGACAGATAAGCTGCTGCTCCTGTCTGTCTCTTGTGCAGAGATGACAAAGCGCCGCTCTGGGGAGGTTGACTGAGAAACGAGGCTGGCCGGCGATTACTTGTTGGTGTGCTCTGCGCTCAGCTCGCCCGGTCGTTAGAATGCATTGGAGCTTAGCTTAGCTATTTCATCTCAGTAAACCATGTACCATCAAATGGTATACTTATGTATGTCAAAACTATGACAACATATATATTTTGCCAGACCCGCTCAGTGCACTTGTAGCCGAAAAAGCTCCAGTCAATACCATAAACAATTAGCCAAGTAGCTAGCTACTGCAAGGAGTCATTTTTGGCTCAGTCTTTGGCTTCTCCCCCCATGGAGGCATCGGCTAAAGCAGAAGCAACAATTAGGGAAACTCTCTACATAGCTTCAGCTGCTACAGTTGAATTAATGTTAAGGACGTTAAGACGAAGAAGAAAGTGTTCATGCTGGGACTGCCAAAGACCGGAACGTCTTGATAGTAGGCTTAGTCATTTCTCTGTTGTGGTTTTTCTGCTCAAAGCAGAGAGAAACATGCAGTGGGAATATGGGCTCTGATTGGTCAATTGACAGCCAAATGCGCCGCTGGGCATCTTTACCCTCGAAAAGGACAACTCTACATCAAACCCAACACAGAAGAACGGCACTATAAGTGACTATAGGTGAGATTTTTTTTCTTTTTTCTTTGGATCTATCTGAACAGAATTCACAAACACATGCACGCGACACTTTTCTGTTAGAAATTGTAATACACAGATCAACATTATGTGAACCCCCTCACACTCAGGCCATTACGCCCCCATCTTCAGGGGTGTAGTGGAGGATAAACCCACCTGTTTTTTTTTTTCTTGTTTGTTTTTACACACCTTTTAATTTACTGAATAGAGTTTACCCACCTTTTCTAGGCTGACATAAATCTTTGTGACATACAGTAAATTCGTAATATATATATGACAGTCTTATCAATGAGGATAGGGTCTTTTAAGGGGGCGGGATGCATAAATTAATGCTTCTTTGAAAACATAATTACTCTTTATTTATATTGTAGGCTATTTGCCATATGATGATTGCTGACTGAAGGTCGTAGTTAACCCACATTTTTATTTCCCACTACATCACTGCCCATTTCTCTCTAATACATACAATGGGCACCCTCTCTCTCTCTCTCTCTCTCTCTCTCTCTCTCTCTCATCTCTCATCCACCCTTTCATTGGGAAGTTCCCTCCATCACCACCAGGGGCTTTCCAAACCGCGCCGTGGTGAGAGCGGCTTGGCCGTCCCTCTCCCTGCGCTTCTCGGAACGAGACAACTCCAGACGCGCAGCGCGGCGACAGACAAGGCGCTCAGTGTCTGTCCCTCTGCTCATCATCACATAGGGGATCATATACCTTTTATTTGGGGAGAGACCGCAACTCGGATAGTCAATACCGCATCCTTCTGCAACTTGTCACCGTAGCGGCATTTGTTTCCGCCACCCGACTGCAAAGGTAGGACTTTTGGGGGGTTTGAATTTAACGGGAAAGTTCCAATAGCTTGCTCTCGCTCTCCTTCTAGTAGCATGCAACTTGACAGGACTTGCATATGCTTTTCATTGTGGGAGTTTTGTCTGTACTAGGAAAGAGGGGAAATGCATATTATACAGTGATTTTGGTGTGTGTGTGTGCGCGCGCGCGTGTGTGTGTGTGTGTGTGTGTGTGTGTGAGAGAGAGAGAGAGAGGGGGACTTGCGCATTTCATTGAACCTTAATACACTAAACGTTCATCTTCAATTCGCAATTAGACATCACAGTTTAACTTGTTGCCACTTGTAACACAATTGACGGCGGTTTAGTGCAGTCAGTGATGAGCGCTGCACATGAGATACGGCGTGATTATTTTGGTTATTATAGTATAATTAAGATAGTAGATAATAGATAGACTAATTGGTTTTTTTTTTTGGTTTTTTTTTAAACGATTTCCAGTTTCGAATGAAGTGGTAAATGACGTCCAATGGGTTACGCACGCTTTGACATGATTTCGCGTGGATAAGTGGATCGTAGACATGCTGGCAGTAATTTAGGCTATTGTAGCGGAATTTCAGTAATATATCCATAGTAATATTTAGACAGCAGCAGTAGCCTACGCCTACATTCTGTCTAGCCTACAGCCATGTGAATTCTACGATGTTTAGCTTTTACAGCTGCCTATAATCAAGAGTTTAAAAACGTGCCTATACGATATTGTCGACTTTCATAAATACAATTACAGGGGTGTAAAATCACAAGCACCCTTTGCATGCAGTGGGATGCGTTTCCGAGGACTGCAGCCACTTGATGCGCCAACAGGATGCATTTGGGGAAGTTGGACGTGTGCCACTGTGCTCTAAGCCATGATGTTGAATGTCTGCATACGGACTTAAACACACTGACCTTAAATAGTTTCCTCTGCAATTCTCACAATTGGGCGGAGTATAAGGATTATGGTTAAATTTAGCCTATATCGCGCTTTGTAATCATCCTTGACAGATTCGCTGTTTTAGATTTGTAAAACGGTTAAGAATGAACTGACGGTCGGCTCCTTTCTCTTTTTTTAATTACGGTGTTTATTGTACATATCGAGATTATTATGAATGTGTTTATTTTGTTATCCATAATTTAATTTTAACGTGGACCTAATGGATATTGGCAGATCGATTTAACATCAAATTCAATTACTATTCTGTTTCTTCATTACATTGTGTTGGACAAGATCCACATTTTGTGCTATGCCAGATTTTGTCAGCCCAGCTTTTTCAGCGATCACTGTCCGTTTGAATTCTGCGGTGCTGCCACTCAGTTCTCATTAAGATTTCCAACATCCACTTTTTAAACTGCTATTTACTTTTAAGTTCACTTAAATCAAGTAGCCCATATTACTCCTAGATATGCCAGTTTGACTTAGACTACTTAAATGTCAATTGATACTTGTTTGACTCATAAAACAGTTACACATGTTTCAGTGGCAAGGCACATGAGACAATATAGATTATATACTCTCATTATAGAGATAGCTTCATTGTACTGTGAATTACTGCATTCTCAAAGACAACCCATTGCTGAAGACATTTCATCACAACCACTTGATTGATCAAATTCTTTCCATCCCAGTTTAATGTTTGTTTTGTAGGGAGGCAGGCTGTTCATCCCTATGGTATCTGGATGAAATACAACCTATTCCCAACAGGGGGGACTAGTGTGTGTACTTCATATTGCAGAATATGATTTGTGACCGTGGGGTTACAGTACACTTTAAGCTTGGATATTACTGAGTGACCTTGGTTGAGGTTAGAAATGCTCAAGTTCACTCCTTCAGGGCCTCTGTGTTTGTTCTTGAATGTGTGTGTCAGTGTGTTCATTTGCACTTATGTGTGTGCGTGTGCGTGGAAAGTGTGTGTGTGTATATGTGAACATGCATATCCTCTGCTAATTGGTGTTTGGGAAAGTGAGAGAAGGCCCTCTGGTCCCAATAGCCAATCAATGACTTTAATTTTCCAATTAGATGCCGATCTGTAACAGGAATCAGCCAACGTGGCAGGACCTTAAGGGGAAGGACCATGACCTTTATTGACCCCCCCGGCTGGAAAATTGATTTAGCCGGTTACAATTTACGATGAAAATTGGTTGTTTTAGAGCTCAGCAAAAGTGGCGAAAAGGATTGAAGAGCCCAAATCAGTGCTTTGATTGGTGCTTTTAAATGGAAATAAGTCTAGCCAAAGTTGTTTAG